>NC_056729.1:1610902627-1610932627 GCF_019279795.1 Protopterus annectens | reverse complement strand
ACTTCATATTCCTGATTAAAGGTATGTTGCAGACTATCCTGTAACACCAGCAACTTGCTTAGTGTATACAACACTATTTCACATGTGGGTCTGTGTTCCGGCCTCTGTCCTCCACCTACATACCAGGCTTAGTCCATGTGACATGCTGTCAAGGGTTGTTATGTAGTGGCCTGTGAGTATGTCATGCTGCCATTCCTGCCATCATTCCACTGCTATTGTGGCCCCCCACGCATATTGAGGGGTTGGGTCCAAATATGTGTGAGCTTCATCTGCACAATACATGTGTGCCCTTATGCAGTCCAGAGGTCAGTGTATGTAACAGTAGTATATGCCCCTGTATGTCAGTCTGTGGGGGAGAGGGGGAAGTACCATAACTATCCTTGGCTGTTACAACATGTGAGGGATATCAGGGTAAGCTGCCTTAAGGTATCTGGATGTACATTACCATACAATTCACCTTGGATAAATGCAGGCCTACTGCTTCCTGCCATACAAACTGTTCTGTTTGTCAGTGTGATTGTGATGGTTTCAGTTATGCCTTGTTATGTAACAGATACATCCCATTGTGTCAACTGAAGTCTTTACCCCCTAGGGATTGTGTACAGAGTGTAGATAGAGACTGCTGGACTATACATCTGCATTACTTACTGTTGATTGATTGTTATCCTGTGGCCCAGTCTGTCTTTACTGTTGTACTACTTGAAAGCCTTGGCCTGGACAGCAACATATGTTATGCTTTCCAGAATACTATATTATTTGATCTGTTGGAGAGTTGCATTAGTCTGTTTATATGTATTTCAGAGTCTAAACAGCTATATGAAACACATACTTCACATAATCAGTGTGCCACGCAATCACAGCCCTTAAGGCAAAATAACATACCCAACACACTAGTAATAGGCGACTCCATAGTCAGGTACACTGATGTCCCACTAACTAGGCTGGACAAGGAGAAGGTTACAGTTAGCTGCCTGTCAGGTGCCAGGATCTGCCACATAACACAAGCACTCAGGTCGCTCCAGAACAAGTACAAATATGACACTGTCATTGTCCATGTTGGTGTGAATGATCTGAGATGTACCTCCCTGGACTACATGAAAAGAGACATGGAAGAGCTCTCTGATCACGTAGCCCAAGCCTGTATGACCCTGACCCTGAGTATCATCCTGCCTCACCAAGAATGATGCCACAGTATAATGAAAAAAATGATCAATTTCAACAATTGGCTAAGTTTCTGGTGTCATTCAAAGGGGATCCAGTATCTGTCCACCTGGGATGACATGCTCGACAAGCCAAGTTGCTTCACAAGAGATGGCTTGCAGCTGTTACCTTTAGGTTTTCAAATACTGGCCAAGGCTTTTGCCACCCCCATAGTGCCTTTTTTCGGCAAGGCTCAAAAGACAAACCCACCACCATAAATAGCACAAGTAACCAAACACTAAGGGTAATGCTACTCAACGCCAGAAGTCTAAACCTCAAAATGCATGCACCCAAGGCACTCCTCAGTATGGAGGACATCGATATCTGTGCAGTAACAGAAACATGGTTTAAGACTCCAGAAAGCACCCCAGCACTACCAGGCTATAACTCATACCATACTTTTTGGCCACAGAACCTGGACTGAAATACAAAAGGCAGGGTGTATCCATATTCATCAAGGATACCCACACCTCCAGTTTAGTGGTGCAGCACAATGCCTCAGTGATCATCCATGTGCAACTAACAATGGGCAAAACTGCAATTCAAAATGTAGCTTGCTACAGATCACCCACCATGACCCAGGACCCCCATTCCACATTTCTGGAGACACTGGAAAATATGAAGATCCTACCAAAAGCCATAATATTGGGTGATTTCAATTACCCAAACATTAACTGGGAGGACTACTGAAGTACGGACTCCCTTGCCTAATGCTTCCTAGAATTTATAAATTCAAATGCCTTGGATCAACTGGTCAACACCCCCACCAGAGGTGACAACATAGTGGACCTGGTCATCACCAACATGGCCGACCGGTGTTCTATGCCGGAGTTCAACCTGTCGCTGGTTAGATCAGACCATAGACAAATCACTCTGGATATCCGCATTCCGACCCCACCCCCAATCAAGGAAACCACCATGAAAAACTTTTCAAAAGCAAACTTCACGTTACTTAAGGCCGTGGTGGAAAGGTTCACAGCCCCCATGCTAAAGGACAATGTTGTCCAAGCTGCTGAATCCCTTACAAATGCACTCTATGAGCACCTGCAAGAATGCATGGATCATGCTATCTCAAGCAAAATCAAGACTCACTCCTCCCAGAAAAGGAAACCAGTCTGGTGGATCCTTGCCATAAACAAGCTATACAATAGAAGAAGGAAACTAGTACAGAAAAGAGTAAAATCCCAAGAAGGAAAGACATCCCTGATCAGTATCAGCAAGAACATATGATCCCCTCATAAAATCATCCAAGGCTAGCTAGAAAAATTGCCAAGGACTCCAAAGATAACCACAAAGCGTTCTTTAGCTATGTCAATAACCTAAGTGGAAACTCTCAGATCTGCTCTGGGTTAGTGCAGAATGGCACAAAATACACTGAACCAACTGATATTGCCAACATTCTGGCAGACAGGTTTAGTGCAAACTTCACCCCCCCTCTCACCCCTTAAAGGGCCCATAACCATATCAGAAGAATGTAGAGCCCTGGCAATCACTGACACACAGGTTAAAACAGCCCTATCCAAAGCCAAAAACACAGCTTACGTAGGACCGGACGGTGTCCCAGGCTGTGTCTTACACAAACTCCAAAATGAAGTAACCCCTCACTTAAACACACTGTTCATACTCAGCCTCCCTACAGGCTACGTACCCATAGAGTGGCACACAGCAACAGTTATCCCGCTCCATAAAGGTGGAGCCACAATGGACCCTGGGAACTATTGCCCTATAAGCCTGACTAGTCTGGTCTGCAAAGCTATGGAGCGCATCATCATGGAACTCATTAACAGAGACATTGGGAACCTCCAAACATTGTACTGTACAAAGTTTGGCTTTGTTAAGGGCAGATCATGCCTCCTAAACCTGGTGGACTTCTTTAAAACAGTTACTAAGGCTTTAGACAAGGGAAAGGAGGTCCACATAGCCTACCTAGACCTCGCAAAGGCTTTTGACACCATTCCCCATTCTAGTATTATAGACAAGCTCACCAGCCTGAACATAAACCCCTATGTCATAAGATGGGTTGCTAATTGACTCATGGATAGAGCCCACACAGTGGGAGTTGCAGGCTCTAGGTCGGACTCTAAACTGGTTACAAGTGGTGCCCCCCAGGGCTCAGTCCTGGGACCCCTCCTGTTTGATATATACTTCTCAGAGATACAGGCAAACACAGGAGGACTATGGCTGACCAAGTTCGCAGATGACTGCAAACTGGGGTACATAATTGACTCTCTGGCTGATACAGACATCCTCCAGAAGGGTCTCATTGAGACAGATACCTGGTGTCAAAATCATGGCCTCAAGCTAAATGCCGAAAAGTGCATAGTCATCCCCTTTGGAAAAAAACAAAGTACCCATGAACTATCACAGTCCCCTAAATACAGAAAATGAAATAAGGGATCTGGGAACCCAAGTAGATAATAATCTCTCCTTTGATAATCATATTGCCAAGGTGGTTAGAAAATCCTTCTATGTGGCCCATGTAATAATAAAAGGGTTTGCATCTAGAACAAAAGAGGTTATTGTGCCCCTCTACTCATCAATCATCAGACCTATCATAGAGTACAGTTCCCCGTTTGGGATTTACATTACAAGACACCTGCAACAGCTGGAAAGACCACAGAAGTAGCTCACCAAGAGGATTACTGGCCTCAAACAGATGCCCTATGCAGCCTGAATGAAGAAACTCCAGCTGTACTCAGTTGCATACCGCCTACTCATGGGTGATTTCTGCCTGACATACAAGGCCATGTCCAACCCAGAATTGATAGACATGCTCCACCTAAAAAAAAAAAAAAATCCCCGAGAGCCACATGCTCTAGGGATCTAAACCTCACCATAATGATAAATAGGACTTGTTGAAGGGATAGATTCCTGTCCCAGAGACTCCCCATGCTTTGGAACAGGATTCCAATTTACATTAGGCAGAGCCCCTCACTAACACTCTTCAAGAGAAACCTTGACGAGTGGATAAGAAACAGAAAATTTACCCCGGGAATCACTGCAGTGGCTCTGCTGGACAGAGGCACATGAAACAAATCAAAGGGGGTGCGAAAGCCAACACATTCTGGCTAGGCTTACATATGCCCTCGGGCAGATAGCCTAGTACTTACCTATTAACCTAGGAACCTATATGACATGGCATATACAACTGTAATAGTACACAAATGAAGCTTTCTCATGTATGCAAACCTGTGTGTGGTGTTATATCCTTTGATCTCTCTGTGGGTATATGTTTCAGGCAACAACTGGCTTTTGTATGAGTGACTCATACAATGTCCATTTGGTACGGTGGCAACTGTAGGCATACTGGCAGTTCCGTATGGTGTGCACCCTCTAAACATATATCTTCCTATACATCTGTGTGTGTGTGTGTATGTGTAGTTACATATATATCTATATATATAATATATATATATATATATATATATATATATATATATATATATATATATATATGTGTGTGTGTGTGTGTGTGTGTCTGCATATATGTGTGTGTTATAAGATAGTACTGCATTTCATTTTTTCTGTTTTACTGTTTCATTGAATATTGTGTTAAAAATAGTACTGCATTTATCTGCTTATATATTTGTTCACTGAAAATGTGAGCTCTCTGTGTCTTCAGTTAGTGGGTTTATTCTTCTCACTTCATTGATAAGCGGTGTAGAAGTCTTAGCCCAGAGGGTATCTCTGTGCCTTAATGTCTTAGTCCCTTATCTCTGAAATGATTTCTGCTGAATAGTTGCATACTTGAGCTGCATCAACTTTATTACAAGCTTAGATAAGTACAAACTTGCAGTGTTATAAGATAGCACTGCATTTCATTTTTTTCTGTTTTATTGTTTCATTGAATATTGTGTTAAAATAGTATTGCATTTATCTGTTTATTTATTTGTTCACTGAAAATTGTGAGCTCTCTTTGTGTCTGCAGTTAGTGGGTTTATTCTTCTCACTTCATTGATAAGCGGTGTAGAAGTCTTAGCCCAGAGGGGATCTCTGTGCCTTAAAGTCTTAGTCCCTTATCTCTGAAATGATTTCTGCTGAATAGTTGCATAATTGAGCTGCATCAACTTTATTACAAGCTTAGATAAGTACAAACTTGCAGTGTTATAAGATATTACTGCATTTCATTTTTTCTGTTTTATTGTTTCATTGAATATTGTGTTAATAGTACTGCATGTATCTGCTTATTTATTTGCTCACTGAAAATTGTGAGCTCTCTCTGTGTCTGCAGTTAGTGGGTTTATTCGTCTCACTTCATTTATATTCGGCGAAGAAGTCATAGCCTAGACGGTTTCTCTGTGCCTTAAGTCTTAGTCCCTTATCTCTGAAATTATTTCTGCTGAATAATTGCATACTTGAGCTGCATCAACTTTATTACAAGCTGAGATAAGTACACACTTGCAGTGTTATAAGATATTACTGCATTTCATTTTTTCTGTTTTGTTGTTTCATTAAATATTCTGCTAAAAATAGTACTGCATTTATCTTCTTATTTATTTGTTCACTGAAAATGTTGATCTCTCTCTGTGTCTGCAGTTAGTGGGTTTGTTCTTCTCACTTCATTGATATTTGGTGTAGAAGTCTTAGCCTAGAGGGTTTCTCTGTGCCTTAAAGTCTTAGCCCCTTATTTCTGAAATTATTTCTACTGAATAGTTGCATACTTGAGCTGCATCAACTTTATTACAAGCTGAGATAAGTACACACTTGAAGTGTTATAAGATAGTATTGCGTTTCATTTTTTCTGTTTTATTGTTTCATTGAATATTGTGTTAAAAATAGTACTGCATTTATCTGCTTATTTATTTGTTCACTGAAAATTGTGATCTCTCTCTGTGTCTGCAGTTAGTGGGTTTATTCTTCTCACTTCATTGATAGTTGGTGCAGAAGTCTTGGCCTAGAGGGTTTCTCTGTGCCTTAAAGTCTTGGTCACTTATCTCTGAAATAATTTCTGCTGAATAGTTGCATACTTGAGCTGCATCAACTTTATGACAATCTGAGATAAGTAAAAACTTGCAGTGTTATAAGATAGTACTGCATTTCATTTTTTCAGTTTTATTGTTTCATTGAATCATGTGTTAAAAATAGTATTGCATTTATCTGCTTATTTATTTGCTCACTGAAAATTGTGATCTCTCTCTATGTCTGCAGTTAGTGGGTTTATTCATCCCACTTCATTGATATTCGGTGTAGAAGCCTTAGCCTAGAGGGTTTTTCTGAGCCTTAAAGTCTTAGTCCCTTATCTCTGAAATTATTTCTGCTGAATAAATGCATACTTGAGCTGCAACAACTTTATTACAAGCTGAGATAAGTAGAAATTTGCAGTGTTATAAGATAGTACTGCATTTCATTTTTTTCTTTTTTATTGTTTCATTGAATATTGTGTTATAAATTGTATTGCATTTACTGCTTATTTGTTTGCTCACTGAAAATTGTAATCTCTCTCTGTGTCTGCAATTAGTGGGTTTATTCTTTTTACTTCATTGAAATTCGGTGTAGAAGTCTTTGCCTAGTGGGTTTCACTGTGCCTTAAAGTCTTAGTCCATTCTCTCTGAAATTATTTCTGCTGAATAAATGCATACTTGAGCTGCAACAACTTTATTACAAGCTGAGATAAGTAGAAATTTGCAGTGTTATAAGATAGTACTGCATTTCATTTTTTCTTTTTTATTGTTTCATTGAATATTGTGTTATAAATTGTACTGCATTTACTGCTTATTTATTTGCTCACTGAAAATTGTAATCTCTCTCTGTGTCTGCAATTAGTGGGTTTATTCTTCTCACTTCATTGATATTCAGTGTAGAAGTCTTAGCCTAGAGGGTTTTTCTGTGCCTTAAAGTCTTAGTCCCTTATCTCTGAAATGATTTCTGCTGAATAGTTGCATACTTGAGCTACATCAACTTTATTACAAGCTGAGATTAGTACAAACTTGCAGTGTTATAAGATAGTACTGCATTTCATTTTTTCTGTTTTGTTTCATTGAATATTGTGTTAAAAATAGTACTGCATTTATCTGCTTATTTATTTGTTCACTGAAAATTGTGAGCTCTTTCTCTCTCTGTCTGCAGTTAGTGGGTTTATTCTTCTGAATTCATTGATATTTGGTGTAAAAGTCTTAGCCAATAGGGTTTCTCTGTGCCTTAAAGTCTTAGTCCCTTATCTCTGAAATTATTTCTGCTGAATAGTTGCATACTTGAGCTGCATCAACTTTATTACAAGCTGAGATAAGTACACACTTGCAGTGTTATAAGATAGTACTGCATTTCATTTTTTCTGTTTTATTATTTCATTCAATATTGTGTTAAAATAGTACTGCATTTATCTACTTATTTGTTCACTGAAAATTGTGATCTCTCTCTCTATGTCTGCAGTTAGTGGGTTTATTCTTCTCACTTTATTGATATTCGGTGTAGAAGTCTTAGCCTAGAGGATTTCTCTGTGCCTTAACGTCTTAGTCCCTTATCTCTGAAATTATTTCTGCTGAATAGTTGCATACTTGAGCTGCATCAACTTTATTACAAGCTGAGATATGTACAAACTTGCAGTATTATAAGGTAGTAATGCATTTACTTTTTCTGTTTTACTATTTCATTGAATATTGTGTTAAAATAGTACTGCATTAATATGCGTATTTATTTATTCACTGAAAATTGTGAGCTCTCTCTGTGTCTGCAGTTAGAAGGTTTATTCTTCTTACTACATTGATATTTGGTGTAGACGTCTTAGCCTAGAGGGTTTCTCTGTGCCTTAAAGTCTTAGTCCGTTATCTCTGAAATTATTGCTGAATAGCTGCATCAACTTTATTACAAGCTGAGATAAGTCAAACTTGCAGTGTTTAAGATAGTACTGCATTTCTTTTTTTCTGTTTTATTGTTTCATTGAATAATGTGTTTAAAATAGTATTGCATTTATCTGCTTATTTATTTGTTCACTGAAAATTATGATCTCTCTCTCTGTGTCTGCAGTTAGTTGGTTTATTCTTCCCACTTCATTGATATTTGGTGTAGAAGTCTTGGCCTAGAGGGTTTCTCTGTGCCTTAAAGTCTTAGTCACTTATCTCTGAAATAATTTCTGCTGAATAGTTGCATACTTGAGCTGCATCAACTTTATTACAAGCTGAGATAAGTACAAACTTGCAGTGTTATAAGATATTACTGCATTTAATTTTTTCTGTTTTATTGTTTCATTGAATATTGTGTTAACAATAGTACTGCATTTATCTGCTTATTTATTTGTTCACTGAAAATTGTGATCTCTCTCTATGTCTGCAGTTAGTGGGTTTATTCTTCTCACTTCATTGATATTCGGTGTAGAAGTCTTAGCCTAGGTTTCTCTGTGCCTTAAAGTCTTAGTCCCTTATCTCTGAAATTATTTCTGCTGAATAAATGCATACTTGAGCTGCATCAACTTTATTACAAGCTGAGATAAGTAGAAATTTGCAGTGTTATAAGATAGTACTGCATTTCATTTTTTCTGTTTTATTGTTTCATTGAATATTGTGTTAACAATAGTAATGAATTTATTTGCTTATTTATTTGTTCACTGAAAATTGTGATCTCTCTCTGTGTCTGCAATTAGTGGGTTTATTCTTCTTACTTCATTGATATTCGGTGTAGAAGTCTTAGCCTAGAGGGTTTCTCTGTGCCTTAAAGTCTTAGTCCCTTATCTCTGAAATGATTTCTGCTGAATAGTTACATACTTGAGCTGCATCAACTTTATTACAAGCTGAGATAAGTACAAACTTGCAGGTTTATAAGATAGTACGGCATTTTATTTTTTCTATTTTATTGTTTCACTGAATATTGTTTTAAAATAGTACTGCATTAATATGCTTATTTATTTGTTCACTGAAAATTGTGAGCTTTCTCTCTGTGTGTAGTTAGTGGGTTTATTCCTCTCTCTACATTGATATTTGGTGTAGAAGTCTTAGCCTATAGGGTTTCTCTGTGCCTTAAAGTCTTCGTCGCTTAACTCTGAAATTATAGGTTCATATTCAGGTACTACGCTATCGGCCCAAGGGCCTACATAAGCCTAGCCAACAAACTTCCCTGGCTTAGGCTTACTGTGTTATAAGATAGTACTGCATTTCATTTTTTCTGTTTTATTGTTTCATTGAATATTGTGCTAAAAATAATACTGCATTTATCTGCTTATTTATTTGTGCACTGAAAATTATGATCTCTTTCTATCTCTGCAGTTAGTGGGTTTATTCTTCTTACTTCATTGATTTTCAGTGTAGAAGTCTTAGCCTATAGGGTTTCTCTGTGCCTTAAAGTCTTAGTCCTTTATCTCTGTAATTATTTCTGCTGAATAGTTGCATATGTGAGCTGCATCAACTTTATTACAAGCTAAGTACAAACTTGCAGTGTTATAACATAGTACTGCATTTCATTTTTTCTGTTTTATTGTTTCCTTGAATATTTGAATAAAAGTCTTAGCCTAGAGGGTTTCTCTGTGACTTAGTCTTAGTCCCTTACCTCTGAAATGATTTCTGCTGAATAGTTGCATACTTGAGCTGCATCAACTTTATTACAAGCTGAGATAAGTACAAACTTGCAGTGTTATAAGATAGTACTGCATTTCATTTTTTTGTTTTATTGTTTCTTTGAATATTGTGTTAAACATAGTACTGCATTTATCTGCTTATTTATTTGTTCACTGAAAACTGTGAGCTCTTTCTGTGTCTGCAGTTAGTGGGTTTATTCTTCTCACTTTATTGATATTCAGGGTAGAAGCCTTAGCCTAAAGGGTTTCTCTGTGCCTTAAAGTCTTAGCCCCTTATCTCTGAAATTATTTCTGCTGAATATTTGCATACTTGAGCTGCATCAAGTTTATTACAAGCTGAGATAAGTACAAACTTGCAGGTTTATAAGATAGTACGGCATTTTATTTTTTCTGTTTTATTGTTTCACTGAATATTGTTTTAAAATAGTACTGCATTAATATGCTTATTTATTTGTTCACTGAAAATTGTGAGCTTTCTCTCTGTGTGTAGTTAGTGGGTTTATTCCTCTCTCTACATTGATATTTGGTGTAGAAGTCTTAGCCTATAGGGTTTCTCTGTGCCTTAAAGTCTTAGTCGCTTATCTCTGAAATTATATCTGCTGAATAGCTGCATACTTGCGCTGCATCAACTTTATTACAAGCTGAGATAAGTACACACTTAAAGTGTTATAAGATAGTACTGCATTTCATTTTTTTCTGTTTTATTGTTTCATTGAATATTGTGTTAAAAATAGTACTGCATTTGCCTGCTTGTTTATTTGTTCAGTGAAAATTGTGAGCTTTCTCTGTCTGCACTTAGTGGGTTTATTCTTCTTTGAATAAAAGTCTTAGCCTAGAGGGTTTCTCTGTGACTTAGTCTTAGTCCCTTACCTCTGAAATGATTTCTGCTGAATAGTTGCTTACTTGAGCTGCATCAACTTTATTACAAGCTGAGATAAATACAAACTTGCAGTGGTATAAGATAGTACTGCATTTCATTTTTTCTGTTTTGTTTCATTGAATATTGTGTTAAAATAGTACTGCATTTATCTGCTTATTTATTTGTTCACTGAATCTCTCTCTGTGTCTGCAGTTAGTGGGTTTATTCTTCTCACTTCATTGATATTCGGTGTAGAAGTCTTAGCCTAGAGGGTTTCTCTGTGCCTTAATGTCTTAGTCCGTTATCTCTGAAATTATTTCTGCTGAATAGTTGCATACTTGAGCTGCATCAACTTTATTACAAGCTGAGATAAAAACAAACTTTCAGTGTTATAAGATAGTACTGCCTTTCATTCTTCCCAGTTTATTGTTATGTTGAATATTGTGTTAATAGTACTGCATTTATTTTCTTATTTATTTGTTCACTGAAATTTTTGATCTCTCTCTGTGTCTGCAGTTAGTGGGTTTATTCTTCTCACTTCATTTATATTCAGTGCAGTTGTCTTAGTCTAGAGGGTTTTTCTGTGCCTTAAAGTCTTAGTCCCTTTTCTCTGAAATTATTTCTGCTGAATAGTTGCATACTTGAGCTGCATCAACTTTATTACAAGCTGAGATTAGTACAAACTTGCTATGTTATAAGATAATACTGCATTTCATTTTTTTCTGTTTTATTGTTTAATTGAATATTGTGTTAAAAATAGTACTGCATTTATCTGCTTATTTATTTGTTCACTTAAAATTGTGAGCTCTCTCTGTGTCTCCAGTTAGTGGGTTTATTCTTCTCACTTCATTGATATTCGGTGTAGAAGTCTTAGCCTAGAGGGTTTCTCTGTGCCTTAAAGTCTTAGTCCCTTATCTCTAATTTTTTTTCTGCTGAATAGTTGCATACTTGAGCTGCATCAACTTTATTACAAGCTAAGTACAAACTTGCAGTGTTATAAGATAGTACTGCATTAACTTTTTTTCTGTTTTATTGTTTCATTGAATATTGTGTTAAAAATAGTACTGCATTTATCTGCTTATTTATTTGTTCACTGAAAATTGTGATCTCTCTCTGTGTCTGCAGTTAGTGGGTTTATACTTCTCACTTCATTGATATTCGGTGTAGAAGTCTTAGCCTAGAGGGTTTCTCTGTGCCTTAAAGTCTTAGTCCCTTATCTCTAAAATTATTTCTGCTGAATAGTTGCACACTTGAGCTGCATCAACTTTATTGCAAGCTAAGTACAAACTTGCAGTGTTTTAAGATAGTACTGCATTTCATTGTTTCTGTTTTATTGTTTCATTGAATATTGTGTTAGAAATAGTACTGCATTTATCTGCTTATTTATTTGTTCACTGAAAATTGTGATCTCCCTCTGTGTCTACAGTTAGTGGGTTTATTCTTCTCACTTCATTGATATTCGCTGTAGAAATCTTAGCCTCAAGGGTTTCTCTGTGCCTTAAATTCTTAGTCCTTTATCTCTGAAATGATTTCTGGTGAATAGTTGCATTCTTGAGCTGTATCAACTTTATTACAAGCTAAGTACAAACTTCCAGTTTTATAAGATAGTACTGCATTTCATTTTTTTCTCTGTTATTGTTTCATTGAATATTGTGCTAAGAATAGTACTGCATTTATCTGCCTATTTATTTGTTCACTGAAAATTGAGATCTCTCTCTCTCTTTGTCTTCAGTTAGTGGGTTTATTCTTTTCACTTCATTGATGTTCGGTGTAGAAGTCTTAGCCCTGATGGTTTCTCCGTCCCTTAAAGTGTTAGTCCTTTATCTATGAAATTATTTCTGCTGAATATTTGCATACTTGCGCTGCATCAACTTTATTACAAGCTGAGATAAGTACAAACTTGCAGTGTTATAGTGCTGAATTTCTTTTTTTTCTGTTTTATTGTTTTATTGAATACTGTTTTAAAATAGTACTGCATGTATCTGCTTATTTATTTGTTCACTGAAAATTGTGAGCTTCTTCTGTGTCTGCAGTTAGTGGGTTTGTTCTTCTCACTTCATTGATATTTGCTGTATACGTTTTAGCCTAGAGGGTTTTACTGTGCCTTAAAGTCTTAGTCTCCTCTCTCTGAAATTATTTCTGCTGAATAGTTGCATACTTGAGCTGCCTTATCTTTATTACAAGCTGAGATAAGTACAAACTTGCAGTGTTATAAGATAGTACTGCATTTCATTTTTTCTGTTTTATTGTTTCATTGAATATTGTGCTAAAAATAGTACTGCATTTATCTGCTTATTTATTTGTTCACTGAAAATTGTGAGCTATCTCTATGTCTGCAGTTAGTGGGTTTATTCTTCTCACTTCATTGATATTCGGTGTAGAAGTCTTAGCCTAGAAGGTTTCTCTGTGCCTTAAAGTCTTAGTCCCTTATCTCTGAAATGATTTCTGCTGAATAGTTGCATACTTGAGCTGCATCAACTTTATTACAAGCTAAGTACAAACTTCCAGTTTTATAAGATAGTACTGCATTTCATGTTTTCTGTTTTATTGTTTCATTGAATATTCTGCTAAGAATAGTACTGCATTTTTCTGCTTATTTATTTGTTCACTGAAAATTGTGAGTTCTCTCTATGTCTGCACTTAGTTTTCCCACACACCCTCCCTGTTCTTGTTGTGGTATTAATCTTGGTGGCTTTGGAATTGACCGCCCCTCCTGTAAATTTGTGTTTGAACATTCCTCCTGGGCCCATCTCATTTGCTCACTCAATTGAGTATAGTGAGGTAATATTTTTATTTCAGACACTCCTACCATTTCCATCTGTTCAGCCCTATCCCAGTTCTATCCTAGTCTAATCTCCTTAGCTCATCCTGCCTAATACAGAGAGAACATCTGAGTAGGCATACCTGCTTAGTCTCTGAGCTTGTCTGATTGAAGACTGCTGAAACAGGGCTATTCTGACTTTTTTTACTGGTTAATTGGGTAATTTGTTTAAATCAGTTTGCTTGTTTTCTGTTGTTTTATATATATATATATATATATATATATATATATATATCTATATATTAAAAAATGCACTTTATCTGCTTTTACTATATTTGTGTTTCTTCCTACTTTATTACCTTATTTTTCTTTTGTCTCTTCTTAAAAGTATTCAATTGTGTTTATTCTGCTGCATTTATTACTGCTTGGTAGTAGCCTGATTAAATTTTAACTGTTATTCTAAGTCTTTTGGTTAAAGCACTTGGGCTTCAGACCAGTTGTTTTACATTAAGAAGGTTTGTAGTCTGCACTGTTGTGGCAGGACAGATAGCTTACATCCTTCTAAGTTGGGAATTGCTGATTGAAGGCTCAGTATATGTTATTCTAAAAGTGTATTAGTTCTGGTTTAAGCACTTGTGCTCCAGGGCAGTTATTTTACATTAAGAAGGTTTGTGGTCTGCACTCTTGTGGGAGGAGAGGCTAGTTTCTGCCCTTCTGAGCTGGGAATTTCTGGCCAAAGGCTTACTGTGCCTGCTTATTTGAACTGTTTCTCTGATATTGGTGCACCTTGTCTGCTTTAGCATAGACTAGATTCAGGCCTGCTGAATCTAGCTTTGTTTGTATAACTTGAACACTAATCCAGGCCATCTTTTTTGGAGAAGGTTCCCCTGCACCCTAGTGGCAGGAGTGTGCAGTTAGAACTTGTCTGATTGAAGACTGCTGGAACAGGGCTCAGTTTTGAGTTTTTTACTGGTTAATTGTGTAATTTGTTTAAATCCGTTTGCTCATTTTCTATTGTTATAAAAAAAAATTGCACTTTTTTAATCTGCTTTTACTGTAATTGTGTTTTTTCCCACTTTATTACCTTATTTTGCTTGTGCTTCTTCTTAAAAATACTCAATTATATTATTCTGCTGCAGTTATTACTGCTTGGTAGTAGTGTGATTAAATTGTAGCTGTTATTCTAAGTCTTTTGCTTTAAGCACATTGGCTTCAGAACAGTTGTTTTATATTAAAAAGGTTTGTGGAATGCATTGTTGTGGCAGGACAGGTAGCTTACATCCTTCTAAGGGTTTACCTTTACATCGTCGATCCCAATATGGGCAAAACAACTTCCGCAAATACCGAAGTGCGAATGTCTCCAATGTCAAATTCCAAATAAGCCAATGACAAAACCTCACCCCTTTTTGACCCATGGTAGCAATGGTGTGGAGGTGTGGCACGGCCGGAAATGTCGAATACCGAACTTTTTTCGACATTTAAAATTTTTTTCAGTTTTGGTTTGCTTACATGAGTCGATTAAGTGGCTGGTCGATGAAGTGTGATCAACGATATAAAGGTAAACCCCTTCTAAGTTGGGAATTGCTGATTGAAGGCTCAGTGTCTGTTATTCTAAAAGCGCATTAGTTCTGGTTGAAGAACTTGGGCTTCAGACCAGTTATTTTACATTAAGAAGGTTTGTGGTCTGCATTCTTGTGAGAGGAGAGGCTAGATCCTACCCTTCTGAGCTGGAAATTTCTGGTTAAAGGCTTATTGTGCCTGCTTATTTGAACTGTTTCTGAAATGTGTGCACCTTGTTTGCTGTAACCCAGAAGTTAGTTGTTTATTGGCCATTTTGGGCTAATTTTTACCTCTTTCATTTCCCTGCTATAAAAACTGCACTTCCTTATTTTTCTGTTTTTGCTACATATTGTACTTATTTGCTGCCTGCACTTGAACTAAGTCATTTTTGTGCTTAAATAATCTGTTTAACTGTTGTAGGCTACACACTAAAGTGCAATAGCCATTTCTGTGTATTTAAAGTTTTTTTTATTGTATCTGCTTTATTTTCTGAAAAAAACAACAAAAAAATATATACTTGTTTCCCGCCTTTCTGAATTAGTATAGTCCAGTTTTCAGGTTATTGCCAAATTCAGGGCTGTGTTACAAGTTTTTGTGTTGCACATACCTTACTTGGATAGAAGGAAGTTTCTTTGTTCACCTGTGAGAGAGTGGAGATTTGAGCAGCCTATCTGTCCCTAGAGGAGTGGTTTCAGCCCAGACGTTAGTAGTTTATTGGCCATTTTGGACTAATTTCTCTCTCTTTCATTTCCCTGCTATAAAAATCACATTTGCGCAGTTTTGCGCACCGGCCAGTGCCAGTTAGCTAGGGTTAAACTATTCCCGGCTCCACAAAGTATACAATTTTTCCCTTGGAAATAGACAACATTTCAACATAAACACTCACACCATTCATTTCATAGCCCAG
Organism: Protopterus annectens; assembly: GCF_019279795.1. NCBI lineage: Eukaryota > Metazoa > Chordata > Ceratodontiformes > Protopteridae > Protopterus > Protopterus annectens. The sequence goes on along the minus strand of NC_056729.1, from coordinate 1,610,916,837 downwards.
CACTTGCTCAAATCTCATAGCAAGGACTAATTAACCCTAGCACTAGACCCCCCCCATACTGTCCAGAAGGACAAGGCTCTCTATTCGTCCCTACTAGCCAATCTGTAAAACAGCTTACTTTACCTATTCAGTCATGTCCAAAGGGCAGTTTTAGGTGTACACTCCAGTCCAACTGGTGAATCTGGGCATTTTGAGGCAATGTTACAACTGCCTCATGTACACAGGCAACCCTCTCCTCCTACCACCAACCACTAATATATGCGAGAGATGCAATTATACAGCCAAACTGGAGGCAAAGCTCTCTCAACCCAAGATTGGAACTGACAGTCAAGAGGAGAAGGAAAATGCTTGCAACACACCACCAGTCTCACATAGACCTACTAAACCAACACCAGCAAATATCACACATGAATACATGAAAACATACTCAGAGGCTCTAAATAAAAATCTGCAACAGCAACAGAGGCCTCCAAAGCAGACACCCAAGCAACACCCACACCACATCACAAACCATGAAACACATACTTCACATAATCAGTGTGCCACGCAATCACAGCCCTTAAGGCAAAATAACATACCCAACACACTAGTAATGGGTGACTCTATAGTCAGCACACTGATGTCCCACTAACTAGGCTGAACAAGGAGAAGGTTACAGTTAGCTGCCTGTCGGGCGCCAGGATCTGCCACATAACACAAGCACTCAGGTCACTCCAGAACAAGTACAAATATGACTGTTATTGTCCATGTTGGTGTGAATGACCTGAGACGTACCTCCCTGGACTACATGAAAAGAGACATGGAAGAGCTCTCTGATCACGTAGCCCAAGCTGGTATGACCCTGACTCTGAGTAGCATCATGCCCACTCCAAGAATGATTCCACAGTATAAAGAAAAAAATGATCAATTTCAACAATTGGCTAAGTTTCTGGTGTCATTCAAAGGGGATCCAGTATCTATCCACCTGGGATGGCATGCTCGACAAGCCACATTGCTTTGCAAGAGATGGCTTGCACCTGTCACCCTTAGGCTTTCAAATACTGGCCAAGGCTTTTGCAGCCCCCATAGTGCCTTTTTTAGGCAATGCTCAAAAGACAAACCCACCACCGTAAATAGCACAAGTAACCAAAAACTAAGGGTAATGCTACTCAACGCCAGAAGTCTAAACCTCAAAATGCATGCACTCGAGGCACTCCTCAGTATGGAGAACATTGATATCTGTGCAGTAACAGAAACCTGGTTTAAGGCTCCAGAGAGTACCCCAGCACTACCAGGCTATAACTCATACCATACTTTTTGGCCACAGAACCCTGACCGAAACACAAAAGGCGGGGTGTATCCATATTCATCAAGGATACCCACACCTCCAGGTTAGTGGTGCAGCACAATGCCTCAGAGATAATCCATGTGCAAATAACAATAGGCAAAACTGCAATTCAAATTGTAGCTTGCTACAGATCACCCACCATGACCCAGGACCCCCATTCTGCATTTCTGGAGACACTGGAAAATATGAAGGTCCTACCAAATGCCCTAATATTGGGTGATTTCAATTACCCAGGCATTAACTGGGAGAACTACTCAAGTACTAACTCCCTTGCCCAACTCTTCCTAGAATTTATAAACTCGAACACCCTGGATCAACTGGTCAACACCCCCAGCAGAGGTGACAACATATTGGACCTGGTCATCACCAACATGGGCGATCGGTGTTCTACACTGGAGGTCAACCCCTTGCTGGTTAGATCAGACCATAGACTAATTACTCTGGATATCCACATTCTGCCCCCACCTCCAATCAAGGAAACCACAGTGAAAAACTTTTTAAAAGCAAGCTTCACATTACTTAAGACTGAGGTGGAAAGGTTCACAGCCCCCATGCTAAAGGACAATGCTGTCCAAGCTGCTGAATCCCTTACAAAGGCACCCTATGAGTACCTGCAAGAATGCATGGATTGTGCTATCCCAAGCAAAACCAAGACTCACTCCTCCAAGAAAGGAAACCATTCTGGTGGACCCCTGCCATAAACAAACTATACAATAGATGGAGGAAACTAGTACAGAAAAGAGTAAAATCCCAAGAAGGAAAGAAATCCCAGATCAGTATCAGCAAGAAACTACGATCTCTCATAAAATCATCCAAGGCTAGCTTCGAAAGAAAAATTGCCAAAGACTCCAAAAATAACCACAAAGCGTTCTTTAGCTATGTCAAGAACTTAAGTGGAAACTCTCAGATCTGCTCTGAGTTAGTGCAGAATGGCACAAAGTACACTGAACCGACTGATATTGCCAACATTCTGGCAGACGTGTTTAGTGCAAACTTCACCCCCTCTCACCCCCTAAAGGGCCCATAATCATACCAGAAGAATGTAGAGCCCCGGCAATCACTGACACACAGATTAAAACAGCCCTATCCAAAGCCAAAAACACAGCTTCGATGGGACCAGATGATGTCCCAGGCTGTGTCTTACATGAACTCCAAAATAAACTAATCCCTCACCTAAACACACTGTTCAAACTCAGCCTCTCTACAGGTTATGTACCCATAGAGTGGTGCACAGCAGCAGTTATCCTGCTCCTCAAAGGTGGAGCCACAACAGACTCCAGGAACTATCGCCCTATGCCTGACTAGCCTGGTCTGCAAGTCTATGGAGTGCATCATCATGGAACTCATTAAGAGAGACATTTGGAACCTCCAAACATTGGACCCTACCCGGTTTGGCTTTGTTAAGGGCAGATCATCCCTCCTAAACCTGGTGGACTTCTCTGAGACAGTTACAAAGGCTTTAGATGAGAGAAAGGAGGTCCACACAGCCTACCTATTCCTTGCAAAGGCTTTCAACACCGTTCCCCATTCTGGTATTATAGACAAGCTCACCAGCCTGAACATAAACCCCTATGTCATGAGATGGGTTGCCAATTGGCTCATGGATAGACCTTACACAGTGAGAGTTGCAGGCTCTAGGTCTGACTCTAAAATGGTTACAAGTGGTGTCCCCCAAGGCTCAGTCCTGGGACCCCTCCTATTCAGTATATACGTCTCAGAGATACAGGCAAGCACAGGAGGACTATGGCTGACCAAGTTCTCAGATGACTGTAAACTGGGGGCCATAATTGACTCTCTGGCTGATATAGACATCCTCCAGAAGGGTCTCACTGAGACGGATACCTGGTGTCAAAATCATGGCCTCAAGCTAAATGCCAAAAAGTGCATAGTCATCCCCTTTGAAAAAAACAAAGTACACACGAACTATCACATACATGGTAGTCTCCTAAATACATAAAATGTAATAAGGGATCTGGGGACACAAGTAGATAGAAATCTCTCCTTTGATAATCATATTGCCAAGGTGGTTAGAAAATCCTTCTATGTAGCCCACCTAATTGCAAAAGGGTTCGCATCTAGAACAAAAGAGGTTATTGTGCCCCACTACTCATCACTCATCAGACCCATCATAGAGTACAATGCCCCATTTGGGATGTACCTTACAAGACACTTGCAACAGCTGGAAAGACCACAGAAGTACCTCACCAAGAGGATTACTGGCCTCAAACAGATGCCCTATGCAGCCCGACTGAAGAAACTCCAGCTGTACTCGGTTGCAAACTGCTTACTCAGAGGTGATCTTTACCTGACATACAAGGCCATGTCCAACCTAGAATTGATGGACATGCTCCACCTAAAAAAAAACAAATCCCTGAGAACCACACGGTCTAGGGTTCTAATCCTCAACACAGCGATAAATAGGACTTGCTGGAAGGATAGATTCCTGTCCCAGAGACTCCCCATGCTTTGTAACAGGATTCCAATAGACATTAGGCAGAGCCCCTCACTGACACTCTTCAAGAAAAACCTTGATGAGTGGATGGGAAACAGAAAATTTACCCCAGGGATCACTGCAGTGGCTCTGCTGGACAGAGGCACAGGGAAATAATGGCTCTGCTGGACAGAGGCACAGGGAACTAATCTAAGGGGGTGAGAAAAGCCAACATATTCTGGATAGGCTTACAGATGCCCTCGGGCAGATAGCCTAGTACTTATCTGTGAACCTATGAACCTATATATGTATCTTAGGAATGTTTATTGCTTCCACATTGTGCATTTCCTGTATGGTAGACAGACTGTACTGCATGATATGTTAGTGATACCAGCCTGACATCATACAGGTGAGATGGATTACTGTTAACATCTTATGTCCATGTTGTGTCGGGTCCTAGTTATGGGACTTGCAACAGTTGGTATTGTATTGCAGGGCAGACCTGTTTGGCTGTGGGGGGGGGCAAATATCAATATGTACAAGACGTATGTAGCTTGGGCCCCCTCACCCCCATTAATGGTGCCTGTGGTCATATATGTATTTGTTATGTTCTCTTTTATATCTATAGATATATATCTGTATATTTATATATATATATATATATATATATATATATATATATATATATATATATATATATATATAGACATATATATCTATAGATGTATGTATACGTATATATATATATATATATATATATATATATATATATATGTATATGTATATGTATATATATATATATATATATATATATATATATATATATATAGATATATATGTATGTATGTATCTAGATATAAATATATATACACACACACACAAACACACACACACACACACACACACACACACACACACACACACACACACACACACACACACACACACACACACACACACACACACACACATCTTCATGTTTAAATACATTTCCTGTAATTTTGAATGCCTGTGCTGGATGATATGATTGTAAAAACAACAGGGTTATGTATATCTGACATGGCTTAGTGGTAAATCACTTTTGGCCCTGGTATACAGGGTTTTGGGGTCGATCCTTGCAAAGGCTGTTTATTTTGTTGCTGGGCAGAACAAGGGCCATTGAATACAGAGTGATTAAGGCACTTTTAAACAGTTGTAAGTGGGTTTGTGCAGGTTTGCATGGAGGTAAACACTGCTAACTTCTGGTTACAGTTTCTTATACTTAGTTAGTTTCTAAATTGCTTAACCTGTGTAGGCATTGCTTAACCCCCCACGCAAACAGGCTTAAACCCACTTACTGCTGCTTAATAGTGCTTACTCCTGCTTACTCCTGCACTAGTTTCTTTAAAACAAATGAAAAAGGGTTGATAGGAAAGTGGTGAAAAAGGGGCACAAAGAGGAAAAGACAGTAGGGAAAATAGCTAGGGATGTGCAGGAAGGGTGTAGGGAAGGTCCATAGCTACCCATTTCTTCTACAGCAACAGTTGTGCATATACATTGAATTTGATGATAGATTTGGACACTCATACCCCTGAGAGAAGGGTGAGGACAGCAATAATATACTGTTAAGCCAATTAGACCAGATTACATTTGTCCAGTAGACACGTGTGCGAAATGGACAGCTATGTATGGGGTGAGATTTATTTTGGGAACAGATTGCCCTTTTTTCTCAGGTGAGAGTGGGATGTTGTGGAGGGATAGTAGGTATATTTGGGGAGGTAGGCTGGGTAAATTAAAAGACAAGACAAGCAAAACAAATACAGGGGTGGTATATGACACATGTGGGGGGTAAACACCTTGATGGGGAGGGTTGTTGGGAAATCGGAAGCCCATGAGCCCCCTAGTGGAAACAGTGGGACTGAGGTCCCCACCCATGGGCAGTTATCACTGCGCCTTCACAGCCCAGAAGGTGGCTGTGCTGGTGGCTGCATAGGAGAGCCAAGCTGACCCTCTAGTTGGCCCTCAAGCTGGTGTAGCAGATCTTCAACCTCCCTGCTGAGCTTGCTATGCACCATGACCTGGACCCGGACCCGGCGAAGGGTAACAGGTTCCTGTCTGCTCCCGCTCCTGGGGAGGCGAGCCACATCCTGTGAGGTGGTTCCATTCTCAGGTGGTGCAGGACCAATGGATGAGGAGGTCCCAGGTTGGGCCCCAGACGTGCTGGTGCCCGGTGCCACGGCAAGCTGAGGTGGGACAGGTGGGTCCGCTGGGACCCGCCTTCCCACACGTGCTACGGTGTTTATGTTTTTTCAACATATGTGGGTTAGTAATAGTCAACACATTCCAGGATTAGGTATAACAGCATGCATAGATATTCCCATTAACCTAAACACCAGATATGGAACAGTTACATAGCAAACAGAACACATGCATATATGGGTCCACCGTGGTCATTACAACAGCATGCAGGTACATTGATGGCAGCATGCCACCAATGTGGGAGTATTTCAACATAGCACATGCATGGAAACAGATTTAAATAATTATCAAAGAATAGGACATATGTTCCAACATTAGAGTTAAGTCAGCACATACCAATTGAGTTGTGTATTTAGTTTATTGTTGCAGATATGGTGCTGAGGAGAGAAAGATGTCAATTAACAACTAGTATATTCCTGTAGTTTGCATTACTTTCCTAGTCAGTGCTGTGATCTGTACCTTACAAGTATTAGTACACTAACCTATTGCCTTAGTTTGGACAGTGATATGGCTGTCGACAACTATATACATGAACTGGTTTTACCTGCAGTATATACCTCTTACCTGGTATACCTATGGAGGTATTATTTGTTAACACTACCTAAGTGTTTCTACACATACTCCCAGATTCCAGGTTGATGTTATGCACATACCTGTCCATCTCATTTTGCACACACTCTGGGCATGTCTTCACCACATGCAGGTGAACCGGGACATATTTCCACTATTGCCCTCTTAAACCTTTAGTGACTTGTACAATGACATGTTTGTTTTATATGGCATTTTACAAATATGTACAGGACTGACAAGTCAGTTATATGACATGACATGCTGCCTACATGTCAGACATTGGCACACTGATATGGCAGAGGGCAGGGTAACAGCCAACAGATAAGGGCCAAATAACTGGACATTCTGGACATTTCTGTACACTTGTGGGGTATAATTCTGCACACAGCTTACTACCACTCCCAGGATTCGAACCATGGCTGTGTCTGCTAAAAATAAGACACTGTCCATTACAGTTGAATGTGCTATAAAGGTATTGCTGTGCATCTCTTGTCTGATTTCTGTCTATAATTCTCCTGTGGTTTTATATTCTGACCTTGTAATTACAACACTCTTATACAGGATTTCCTAGACAGTTTTATTATGTAGTACAGTGTGGGTGACAGTGATGACTAATACCTTATTATTCTGATCAACTGCAACACTATCAATGCCATACAATACCAGAGGAAACAGCAACAGTAGAGGATATCAATCTTTTATTTATAGGCACAGTGTTCATATCTGACAGACCTGTGGGAGCAATGTTTGTTAGCACTACCTACATGTTACCACACAAATTACCAGTTTCCACAATAGTATTATGCACACACATCTCACTCTGTTACTGTACACACCCTGATCACAGCTTGACAACATGGGGGTGGAGATGGGACATAATTGGCTAATTACTCTCATAACATTTTGGGGGGTTGCTAGAGTGACAGATTTGTTGTTATAGATGTCTGACAATCAGTTGTATGTCTTGTTTTCTGCCTAACTGGAAGCAAAGCTCTCTCCACCCAAGACTGGACTAGACAGTCAAGAGGAGAAGGTAAACACTTGCCCCACACCACACTCATCACATAGTCCCTCAAAACCTTCACCACCAAAACACACACATAGAAACACAAAACACACACCTACATTCACGGAGGCTCTCAAAAAAATCTACCCAAACAACAGGGACCTCCAAAGCAAAAATGCAAGCAATCTCTACCCCCCAACACAACCCAAATGACACATATCCCACAAACTCAGTGTGCCACTCAACCACAACCCATAAGGGATAACACTCTAGTCATAGGTGATTCTATAGTCAGGCACACTGATGTTCCACTCACCAGGCTAAACAAGGAGAAAGTTACTGTCAGCTGCCTGTCAGGTGCCAGGATCCACCACATAACGCATGCACTCAGGTCACTCCACAAATACAAATATGACTCTGTCATTGTCCATGTTGGTGTGAATGACCTGAGACATACCTCCCTGGACTATACGGAAAGAGACATGGAGCAGCTGTCCAATCTTGTAGCCCAGGCAGGTATGACCCTAGCCCTGAGTAGCATCCTGCCATCACCCAGAATGATACCACAGTACAAGGACAAAAGATTGACTTCAACAATTGGCTAAGCTTCTGGTGCCATTCTAAGGGGGATCCAGTATCTGTCTGCCTGGGATGACATGATCGACAAACCACAATGCTTTGCCAGAGATGGCCTGCACCTGTTGCCCTTAGGATTCCGGATACTGGTTAAGGCTCTTGCCACTCTTATAGTGCCTTTTTTAGGCAAGATTCAAATGACAAATTCACCACTGTAACAGGTACAAGCAAGCAAAATCTGACTGTAATGCTATTTAATGCCAGAAGTCTAAACCTCAAAATGCACTCACTTGAGGCACTCCTTAAAATGGAGAACATCGACATCTGTGCAGTGACAGAGACCTGGTTCAAGGCTCCAGAGAGCACCCCTGCATTACCAGGCTATAATTCATAACACACCTTTCGGCCACCTAACCAGGACCGAAGCACTAAAGGTGGAGGCGTGTCCATATTCATTAAGGATATCCACACCTCCAGGCTAGTTGCTCAGCATAATGCATCCGAAATTATCCAAGCGCAACTAACTCTGGGTAAGACTGCAATCCAAATTGTAGCTTGTTGCAGATCCCCCACCATGCCCCAGGATTCCCACTCCTCATTTCTTAATACACTGGAAAATATTATGGTACAACCTAACACCCTAATAATGGGTGATTTCAACTACCCCACCATTAACTGGGAAAACTACTCATATTCCAACTCTTGTGCTCAACGTTTTCTGGAATTCATAAATTCCAGTGTCTTGGTTCAACTTATCCACACCTCCACCTGGGGAGCAATATCCTAGACCTTGTCATTATCAACATGGGCAACCGGTGTTCCACACCAGAGGTCAATTCCTCGTTGGTCAGATCCGACCACAAGCAAATCACCCTAGACATCCACATCCCACTCCCAACCCCCATTAGGGAAATCACCATCAAAATTTCTCCAAAGCCAACTTCACGCTTCTTAAGTTAGAAGTGGCAAACTTCATGACACCCATGCTGATGGACAATAGAGGTACGACTGCTGAATCCTATACAATTGTACTTTATAAGCACTTACACGAGTGCATGGATCGTGCAATCCCTAACAGAACCAAGATGCTATTCTCCAAAAAAAGGAAGCCAATCTGGTGGTCCCCTGCTATAAACAAACTCTACAACAGAAGAAAGAAACTGTCGCAAAAGGAGTAAAATCCCATGATTGGAGAAACTCCATAGTCAGCCTCAGTAAGAAGCTGAGATCCCTCATAAAATCCTCCAAAGCTAGTTATGAAAACAAAATTGCCACTGATTCTAAAGACAACCACAAAGCATTCTATAGCTATGTCAATAATCTCAATGGCAACACTCAGATGTGCTCTGAGTTACAGCACAATGGCACTAAATATACAGAACCAACTGATATTGCCAACATCCTAGTAGATAGGTTCAGTGCTAACTTTACCCCTCTCTCATCCCCTAAAGGGCCCAGCTCTATACTGGAAGAATGCAAAGTTCCTGTAATCTCGGCCTCACAGGTAAAAAACACACTCTCCAAAGCCAAGAACACAGCATCTATGGGACCTGACAATATCCCAGGCTGCATTCTACATGAACTACAGAATGAACTGGCACCCCACCTAAGTACCATGTTCACTCATAGCCTCACCTCGGGCTTTGTGCCCACTGAATGGCACACAGCAATGGTTATCCCACTCCACAAAGGGGGAGCCACCACGGACCCCCAGAACTACCACCACATTAGCCTGACAAGCCTGGTCTGCAAGGCTATGGAATGTATCATCATGGAACTTATAAACAATGACATTGGTAATCTTCAAACTCTGGACCCTACCCAGTTTGGGTTTGTAAAAGGCAGATCATGTCTCCTAAACCTGATAGACTTCTTTGAAGCGTTCACCAAAGCCGTAGATGAGGGTAAGGTGGTTCACACAGCCTATTTAGATCTCGCCAAGGCTTTCAACACCACCCCCCACTCTGGAATTATAGATAAACTCACTAAACTAGGTATAAATCCCTATGTCACAAGATGGGTTGCCAACTGGCTCACTGACAGAACCCACACTGTGAAAGTAGCAGACTCTAAATCCAACTTCAGTCCAGTGACAAGTGGAGTAGTACAGGGTTCAGTCCTAGGTCCTCTCCTGTTTGGTATCTACTTCTCTGAAGTACAGGCTAACACAGAAGGTCTTTGGCTAACAAAGTTCACAGATGACTGCAAACTAGGAGCCATAATCAAAACTCCTAATGATGTGGATATCCTACAAAAGGGCCTCACTGAGACAGATAGCTGGTGTCAAAGCCATGGCCTCAAGCTCAATGCCAAAAAGTGCATTCTTATCCCTTTTGGTAAAAACTCTGTACCCATGAACTACCACATAGGCGGTAGTCTACTTAACACTGAAAGTGTGATAAGAGACCTTGGGACACAGGTGGACAGTAGTCTCTCCTTTGATAATCACATCACCACAGTAGTCAGGAAATCCTTCTACGTGGCACACCTCATCACAAAAGGTTTCTCATCCAGGAAAAAATGGGTCATTGTTCCCCTCTACTCATCACTCATTAGACCCATTATAGAGTACAATGCCCCTTTTGGTATGTACCTCACAAGACATCTACAACAACTAGAAAGGCCACAGAAATACCTTTCAAAGAGGATTACTGACCTCAAACAGATGCCCTACACCGACTGTCTCAAAAAACTCCAGCTTTACTGTGTCGCATATCGCCTACTCAGAGGTGATCTCTGCCTAACATATAAAGCTATGTCAAATCCAGAGCTGTTGGACATACTCCACGTGAAGAAATCCCAATCCATCCGAGCTACATGCTCTAGGAACCTAAACCTTGCCACCACAATAAACAGAACATACTGGAGGAATAGATTCCTGTCCCAGAGATTTCCCCTACTTTGGAACAAACTACCTATCTTTATCAAACAAAGCTCCTCATTAGCACTCTTCAAGAAAAATCTTGATGATTGGATGGGAGATAGGAAATTCACCCCGGGGATCACTTCTGTGGCTCTGCTTGACAGGGGCACAGGAAAATAATTTTCTTGGGTGGCAAAAGCCAGGGTACCATTTGGCTAGGCTTATATAGACCCTAGGGCCAATAGCCTAGTACCTACCTATGAACCTATAAATGTCTGGGATGATCCCACTGGTTTGCCGGGGGGCAGGGTGACAGGCAGCAGCTATGGGCTGATTTACTGGACATTCTGGACATTTCTATACACTTGTGGGGTATGATTCTGCATACAGCCTACTACCACTCTCAGGATTCGAACCATGGCTGTGTGTGCAAAAGATACAACAGTTCACGTCGCAGTTGAGTGTGCTATTTGGATTTGGTTGTCTGTTTTTTCAGTGTTTTCTGTCTAAGTCTCTTGCAGTTGTACTATTTGACATTTTGGAATTACAACAGTCATATACAGACATTCCTACACAATTTACTTATGTAGCACAGTGTGGGTAACAGTGCTTACTACAACAGTACTATTAAGTGATTGTAACTCTACATTACCATATGATACCAGAGTGAACACATGCAGTCCAGCAGTTAGACCGTAATTGTCAGCCTATTATGCTTTTATTTATATACAACCTATATGAGACTCTTTCTGCCCTATTCTCTGGTGTATGCAGTACATGCCTTAAACAATACAAGTTTTATACAGGCAATTAACTTACTACTACTTTTAGATTTATTTCCTGCAAGAGTATTACTAACCTGCCTTGCGTTGCAACCACTCTAATCTACATCCATGGGCCTCCTGGTTCATAGCCCTCTCACTTGCCAATGTGAAAGACATAAGAGGAATATTTAGCCATACCTATCCATAATATACATGAGCTGGCAATTATTAAACAGGTAGTAGACTGATACTTACATATGGCTGGTTCTTCCCCTGTCCTCCTAGCCTCTTGGATCCACCAATTCATAAGTTCATAGATTGGTACTAGGCTATCGGCCCTTGGGCCTATACAAGCCTAGCCATAACAATTCCCTGGCTATTTCTTCCCACACTATTTACTTCCCTGGACCCTTGTCTAGCAGGGTGACTGATGTGATCCCCGGGATGAACTTCCTTTCTCCCATCCAATCATCAAGGTTCCTTTTGAAGAGGGCCAAAGAGGTGCTCTGCTTGACATGTATGGGCAGTCTATTCCAGAGTCAGGGGAGTCTCTGGGTCAGGAACCTATCCCTCCAGCATGTTTTGTTTATTGTGATGACAAGGTTTAGATCCCTGGAGCGTGTGGCTCTGAGGGAATGGTATTTCTTTAAGTGTAGCATGTCCAATAGCTCTGGGTTTGACATGGTCTTGTATGTTAAGCAGGGATAACCTCTGAGTAGATGATATGTGACAGAGTATAGCTGGAGTTTTTTAAGGCAGTCAGTGTAGGCCATCTGCTTTAGGCCTGTGATTCTTTTAGTGGGGTATTTCTGCGGCCTTTTCAGTTGTTGCAGATGTCTTGAGAGGTACATACCAAACGGGGCATTGTATTCTATAATGGGTCTAATGAGGGATGAGTACAGTGGGACAATGACCTCCTTTTTTCTGGATGAAAAGCCCTTAGTGATGAGGTGTGCCACATAGAAGGATTTCCTGACTGTTGTGGCAATGTGGTTATCGAAGGTGAGACCACTGCCCACCTGTGTCCCTAAGTCTCTTATCACACTTTCAGTGTTTAGTGTACTGCCACCTATGTGGTAATTCAAGGGTACATGTTTTATCCCAAAGGGGATAACTATACATTTCTTGGCATTGAGCTTGAGCCCATGGCTCTGGCACCAAGCATTTGTTTCTGTAAGGCCCTTTTGTAGAATATCCACATCATTTGGGGATTCAATAATGGCTCCCAGTTTGCAGTCATCTGTGAACTTTGTTAGCCAGAGTCCCTTAGTGTTGGCCTGTATGTCAGAGAAGTAGATGCCGAAGAAGAGCAGTCCCAGGACTGAACCCTGCGGTACTCCACTTGTCACTTGTCTGGAGCTGGATTTGGAGTTGGCTACTTTTACAGTGTGGGTTCTGTCAGTAAGCCAGTTGGCAACCCATCGAGTGATGTAGGGATTAATGCCCAGCTTAGTATGTCTACCCATGATTCCAGAGTGGGAGATGGTGTCAAAGGCCTTGGAAAGGTCCAGATAGGCGTGTGGACCGCCTTACCCTCGTTCATGGCTCTGGATACTGATTGAAAGAAGTCAATCAGGTTCATGAGACAAGATCGGCCCTTCACAAACCCAAACTGGGAGGGGTCCAGTGTTTGAAGGTTGCCAATGTCTTTGTTTATCTTTGATGATCCAAGAGATCCCCCTTTTGCTGCTTCAGGTCAGCATAGTGATGCCTGACCTGCTCACCAGTTCGGGGTATGCCAGTGACACTGGTGAGGTCATGGGTGAGACGTCCCAGGCTTCCGCTTTGTATTGGGAACTCTGGTACTGGCCGTGCAGCAGTCTCATGCATGGTCTTTCACAAGGAGTCCTGCCATGACTCTGGACTCCTAGATGCCCCAGCACTGTGCCCAAAAGCACACACCCTCTCCCATTCCAGACATAGTTTCTACAATGGGAAGCTACAACCAGTTATGAGATGTATTCCCGCCTGTAGGGTTTAAATACAGCCGGTTTCCCACCCTTTGCGTGATTGGGTGGTTTTGAAAAGGCTAAGCTATGGGCAAACCTGCTTACCTAAGGTTGGCATTGCTTAAAGGGGTATTCCAATGGGCAGACTGAATTAGCTGGCCTACACATTGCTTACACCTACTAAGCTGGGCTGCGCAATGCTTAGCGTTGTTTAATATTTAAGTTGCATTATATTTGCATTGTGGCATCGATTTATTATTCATTACATGTTATATATGTGTTTGGTATCCATGATTAATGTGTACATACACTGTATGGGGTCCTTGTGTTTATTGGAGGATTTTAACACTTTATTACAATGACACCTCATATATGGGCTTAATGCACTACTCCAGTTCACATATTTATGTCCTGTAGTTAGTTATACAATATAAAACTGTATATGATTCCTTTCACATGTTCAGTTTGTATTTTCTATGGTGAGCA
>NC_056729.1:1610860127-1610897627 GCF_019279795.1 Protopterus annectens | reverse complement strand
TATACGGCCACGATCTGTGTACGAGTGCAGGAAGCATGTCCGAGCATTGCTCACACAGTAAACATGCCTCCTGCACTCAGGAAGTACCATACAGCACTTTGAAAAGAAAAACAGTGTCCGCCGACACTGTCAGCATACTCCCAACTGAACAGATATCTACAGAATGTCCAGATTTATGTCCTGGCAAAGAGGTGAGGCTCGAAGTCATTAAATAAGAACAAACATATGAGTGTAAGACCCCACATCCTTCAAGTAAGTCATGCTAATGCAAAACCTATTAGTCATCAACTTCCCAAGTTTGTAAGAGCAATATTTAAAAGCTGTCCTCTTTGCCCTCCCATCATGTTAGGCTTCGTCCACATTGTATGCTGTCAGAGGTAGAGAGTTATGACTGTTAGCTATGTGCACATCCCTAAACTAATAAAAATCAAACAAATAAGTAATTATTTTCCCGTCCCCACTAAAGTTTAAGAGAAGCTGAGTGGGTGTGTGTGTCGCACAGCTGTGTATAGCATAGCTTAAACATCCGAACGAGCTAAATAGAAATATACAGCCAAACTCATTGAAGTGAAACAATGTAGTGGTTTAATTTAGCACGCAGTCATTCACGGTTCAAGCCCCAATGCAGTCCATTATTTTTATGTGAAAACAGCACTAAAAGTATCATTTTTCATAAATAGGTAGTGAATAATATATATTTGTTAATGAGGGTAGTGTAGCAGGTCCAAATGTGTGGTGTCAGTGTAGTACAGATGTGAAACCCCCATATAAACACAAGTGTCCCATACAGTATAGCCACAAAAAATATAATGTAATGAAAGCACATAGGGGGATGTTATGGAAGGGAAACATATATATCATAAAATATCATTTAGAAATAATCAACCCCACAATCCAGATAGTCCATATAACAAAAGCTGAACAATGCTAAATTGTGCTCAGCTATGCTTAGCCGGAGTAAGCATTGCTAACGTTTGTATGCTTAACAATAATTAGTGTAGCTAAGTAGATTTGCACACTGGTAATCAGTGCTTAGCATCTATCCCTTTAAGAAATGCTTATCTGTGTTAAGCAGGTTTGCCCATCGCTTAGCTCAGCATATTCAAACTCGACCAATCAGGGCAAAGAGCAGGAATCCAGCCCTATTTAAACCCCACAGGTGAGAATACAACCATAGCCACTTGTAGCTGATCCCTGCAGGCACTATGGCTGGTGTTGGTGAAAGTGTGCACTTTCAGGCACAGTGTTGGGGCATTCAGGAATTCAGGGTCATGGTTGGACTCCTTGTAAAACACCATGAAGGGAGACTGCTGCAGGACCAGTACCAGGGCTCCCAATACAAAGCAGAGGCCTGGGACCGTCTTGCACATGACTTCACCAGTGCTACTGGTACCCCTTGGACTGGTGAGCAGATCCGGCACCATTATGTTGACCTGAAGCATAGGAAGAGGGACCTCTTGGATCAGTGGATCCAAGATGCTCAGGCACAGAATGTCCCAGCAGTGTGTAAGTATCAGTATCAATTATTGTGTAACAAAGTCCAGCCTAAGTATGAGATGGATAGGTATGCATAAATGTTTCTCTATCTTCTGTACAGCTGCAGATGAGATGGCTACGAATGTGGATGCCCACACCAGCAGGCTGCTAAGGTTGCATCACAAGGCTGGTGAGTGCAAATCTAGCCTGCAGTAGTCAGGGAAAATAAATAGAAAGTCTGCCAATAGTTAGAAATGTATATTGTATGTACGGAATAAATGAGACATTAGCAGAGTAATACTGACATACACGATATATATATATCAATAAAAGTGTCAGTACCTGTCAATAAAAATCAAAACCCCAGACTGTTGTGTTTACTTTGCTATGTTGTAGTATGAATCTGAATGTGTACTGGTTCTGCACAGAAATTATGTCTCTGACAGCATTAATTAATTGAGGCTCATCTGACAAAAATTGTGGAGTTGTAAAACAGATTAACCATAAGAAATGCTCCAGGCACCAAGATCTGATCCCTGAATAGTAATGTTGTGTTAACCATTGTTTTCCATAGTGTAATATGTGAAGGTATGAATACATGAATACACAGTGTAAGAACTGCCATGTATGAATGTCAGAATTACAAAGCAGATTATCCAAACAAGAGTGTATAATCCAGAAAACAGTCAAGAAAGGCACAACAGTTTTCCAGTAGCTCACTGTAATAAAACACAACCCTCTGGTACCTTTTTGCACAAACAGACATGGTTTGAATCTCATGACTGGTATTAAGCTGTATGCATAATCTCACCTGTGAATATGTGTAGAAACAGTCAGGTCCACCAGGTAAGAAATGGTATAAATGAGCTGCAAGAAGGCTGTAATTATACGCTATGTACAACACCCACTGTCCATCCCCAAGGCTGAAAATGACAGCAAGATAAGTACATACACCAAGTAGTCTCCTCCAAGAAATGTCCCTCAAGTGTCACGCTGTCACAGCTAGTAGTCACTGCTGCCAACACCCAGGGTGACCAATAGAAATCAACATGGAGTATGGCAGTAGCATGTACACACACACACACACACACACACACACACACACACACACACACACACACACACACACACACACACACACACACCACACATACCACACAGTATGAGTGCACAGATGTTACGGTGACTGTGTGAATGTGGGTATAAACAGTCAGGTAGCATTAACAGTAATTTCCTCCACAGGTCTGCCAGGTAAAAAAAGGTATAAATGAGCTGTAAGAAGGCTGTAATTATACACTGTGTACAAACATACCACTGTCCAACCCAAGGCCACAGGTCGATGTAAAGTGAGGTAATATCTGGAGAGTAATGATTAAAGCAATGTTCATTAAAGTTGTGAGTAATTGAAGCCTATACAGTTGTTAATTGATATCTCTCTATCTCTCCCACCCTATCTGCACCAGTAATCTAAACACATAAATCAACGGGTATGTTTTTCACAAAACCTACTGTTGGGACATGTGTCCTATTGTTCTACAAATATTTAAATGTTTGATTATTAATGTTCCCTGTTGACATACTATCATTGGTGGCCTGTTGCTCTCAATGTAACCTGCATGCTGTTATAATGTCCACTGTGGTTCCATATATGCATGTGTTGTGTTTGCTATACAACTGTTTCAAATCTGTTGTTGTGGAATAATGGGCACACACATGCATGCTGTTATAACTAATCCTGGAATGTGTTGTTCATTACTAACCAACATATGCTGTAACACCTCAACACAGTAGCACGTCTAGGAAGGCTGATCCTAGCGGATCTGCCTGTCCCACCTCAACTGGCCATGGCACCAGACCCCAGCATGTCTGGGATCCAACCCAGGACCTCCTCGTCTGCTGGTCCTGCACCACCTTTGTGTGGAACCACCTCAGGGGATGGGGACCATCCCCCCAGGAGCGGTAGTGGAGAGGACACTGTCACCCATCTTCAGGTCTGGGGATTGGTGCATAGTGAGCTTCAAAAGAAGTTCAGAGATCAGCTATGCCAGCTTGAGGGCCACGTGTTGCATCATGATGGTCAGCCTGTCCCTCCTGCTCAGCCCCCAGCACAGCCACCTTGAGGGCCGTGAAGGTGCAGGGGTGACTGCCCATGGGTATGGACCTCAGTCCAAATGTATCCATTTGGGGCCTCGTGGGCATCCGATTCCCAACCACTCTCCCTGTCCAAGGTGTTTACCCCCCACATGTGTCATATACTGCCCATCTGCTGTCTAGTCTGTCTTCCTACCCAGCCTACCTCCCCAAATATACATTCCCCAACATCTCACTCTCACCTTATTAAAAAAAAAAAGGGCAATCCGTTCCCACAAAAAAAATGTCGCCCCAATCATAGCTGTCCATTTTGCACACATGCCCACTGGACACGTAATCTGGTCTAATTGGCTTAACAACACATTACTGTTGTCCTCACCCCTCTCTCAGGGGTTTGAGTGTCTAAATTCACCTCCAAATTCTGTACAAATGCACAGCTGTTGCTGTATCAGAAATGGACAGCTACGGACCTTCTCTACACCCATCCTGCACATCCCTAGCTATCTTTCATATTGTTTTTCCCTCTGCATGCCCCCTTTTTCACCACTTTCCTATCACCCCTTTTTTCTTTTCTTTTAAAAAAAATAGCAGTGGGGTAAGCAGGAGTAAGTGACAGTAAGTGGCAGTAAGCGAGTTTGCGTGATGATAAGTGATGCCTAAACAGATTAAGTAGTTTCCTCTTTAACCATGTGTTGGCACTGCTTACCATCATGCAAACCTGCTTACAACTGCTTAAAACTGCCTTAATCACCCTGTCTCCATCAGCCATTGTTCTGCCCAGCAACAAAATAATCAGCCCTGCCAAGACTTGGACCAAGGACCCTGCACATCATAATCAGAACAATTTACCACAACACCATCTGAGCTGTAATAATGAATGCTGTTTTTTCAAATATATCATTCAGTACAGGTAATAGTAGGGAATAAACAGTGTGGAATTAGTCATGTTTAGTATTTACAAATATACAGATATAGATGTGTATGGTGATAGATAAATATTAAAAAATATATACATCAGATATATGGCGCTGTACATGTAAAACAAATATGTATAGAATATATACATATATATTGTTATATAAACGGGTCTATATTGAATTAGCGAATGCTTAGAAAAGCGAACGCTAATTCATCGACCCGTTTTAAATGAAAGCTTAAAATCCTGAACACCCAGAACAGCGATTTTTTTCACAGCCCAAAAAATTGCTGGGCCAGTTTTGGGAGTTCGCCATTTCCTCCACTGTGGTGCGATCTCGGAGTTGATATATTTAGTTGGGGGGTGTGGGGGGGTGAAGCTCCACACATTATAGAATGTTTTAAGTTTTTTTTTTTCTGGACCAGTGATTTTTTTCCCTGTTGTTCGAGATTTTAAGCTTTCGCTTAAAAATGATCAATGACTTAGCATCCACTTTTCTAAGCGTTCGCTAATTCAGTAAAGACCCATATAAACATATGTATAGATATCAAAAAAAGAATGGATATATATATATATATATATATATATATATATAGTTCCCCTTCACAATCTCGAATTACTGAATGCTCGAAAATTCAGTAACTCGAAACTGTAAAGTCGAACCAACAAAAATCCCAAAACCCACAAGCACAAAAACAAAAAACCCCGAACATACAGAACACATACCATACAAGCCACATCACATAAACTACAAGCCCTACACTACATGCACGCAGAGGGGCAAGCCCCCTGCACCCCTCACACCCCCCTACTTATATATTCTAACTCCAAGATCGCACTAATACACAAAATAAAAAACACCACACAGACATTTTAAACTGCCTCACACACAC
The DNA here is from genome assembly GCF_019279795.1 of Protopterus annectens. Taxonomy (NCBI): domain Eukaryota; kingdom Metazoa; phylum Chordata; order Ceratodontiformes; family Protopteridae; genus Protopterus; species Protopterus annectens. The sequence continues at coordinate 1,610,892,251 of NC_056729.1, read as the reverse complement.
ATACAAACACAAACTCATCCAACACTCACACTCGCGCTTATGCAGATTCGCGCTTATGGGTTTTCGACTTTACAGTCTCGAGTTACTGAACATTCAGTAATTTGAGATTGTGAAGGGGAGCTATATATATATATATATATATATATATATATATATATATATATATATATATATATATATATATATATACATATATATATATCAGTATAGATATATCTAAAATACACACACATATGTATATACATATGTATATATATATATATATATATATATATATATATATATATATATATATATATATATATATATATATATATATATATATATATATATATATATATATATATGTATGCCCATAACATGTTGTGCAATACCCAGCACCATACCTCTACATCTCTTAGTGTGATAATTCTCGACAAAGGCTGTCAAAATGGGGGAACAATGATCCAAGAATAGGGACATAATGTACGTACTGCAGTTATAAATGTAGACTGTTGCTACAGTAACAGGGTTCGTGTCAGCATATATTTTCAGAAGGATGTGAGTTCTGAAACTAAAATGTATGTCATCATTTACAGACAGAAATCCTCAGATCCTCACAGTGATTTACCACAGAAATTAAAATAATGATTCTGTGGAACAGAACATACATATGAGCGATAATCCTGGACAGTCTGAAACAATCTGGCCAGTCAAGAGGTATGCTCAGAACCCTTTAGTGCAACAAATTTGGACCAAGCCTGACCAAGGAGGGGTGTAAAGCCATGAAACTGGGAACATATCCCAAATACTAGTGTACATAGGGACACACAGTTGATGCAGTAACACCCTTCTTTCTGTTGTACCATATATTGATTGGAATAGCCCAAGTCCAAAACCAAATTACTCCCCACTACTCACTGACATAAATTTTCATATCATTCCACTGATGTGTCAGATACACACAACATGTATGGGGGCCAGGCAACAGTACATCTGATAAACATAACATCACAGTAGGGAAACTACACTGAGCTGCTAGGCATGTCACCAAGTACTGTCCAAACTACAGGCAGACTGACACAACACAACAAATTTTGCTATGGGGGAATACACTTGTAATTGCAAATATATTAGGCACTACAGGGATGTAACAGCACTGACCAACAGCCACCAGTGCGAAAGTGCATACCCAGAACCAATCTCACCACATTCAAAGTGACATACTGGTAAGTCACAGGAACAGTAGAGTATATGGATTGTGTGAACAAAATCATCAGCATGTTTGTCACTCACACACCACCCCTATATATACTGGCCCAATTCACAGTGTAGTCTGCCACCTGACTTAGGTATGGGACATGTCTCAGTATGCCCCTATAAATATATAAAGCTGATAGAGCACCAGAAGCTGGAGCAGCATGCAATGTCAGATAGAAAAAGGACCCTCAACATTTACATCTACCCCCCCCCTCCCTACACAGGCCAAATAATACATCCAAAATACACTGCTATACAATCCTGACAGTCTGTCAGCAATTGCCAGAAATACACAGTCCTTTCCACTGTATAGAGTCCCACAGAATGTCCAGGCTTCATCCTCATATATAAGACCTTATATACGTAACATGTCTGGCAGTCTGATACATCACTGGCATGATATTTGGAATGAAATCACTATATAATGATATGCTATACCTATACATCTCTTACAGCATGACATCTGGACAAAGCCTGACATATTTGGGGGCAGAGGCCCAAACACAGGGCCATTATTGACATATTGCTGTCATAAACTGAGAAAGTCGCTGGTGTAACAGGGTTGTTGTAGCATATCTGTTCTGAGGGATATGAAGTCAGAAACACACGTCGATGTTACCATTTACTGAACGCAATACTCGGAGTATGCTACTGAATTTCCAAGGCCAAAAAAATGTGTGAGTAACACACCAAATATAAGACTCCAAACTCCGGCCAGTCTGCGGATAGCCCGACAGTTGAGTTATGTCAACCACATAACATTATCAGACTTAAATTCATGCAGAGCAGCCATATCCACACAAACCCTTTCAAACTAGCATTACTTCAACTGTATAACAGCAATACTTACATTCTGTACCTATGTCTGGAACATTCTTCCCCAGTTTGTTGGGCTGTCTCCACAGTGTTTGTTGTAAGAGGTGTTCTCAACTACACTCTGTGATGCTGCTCGTCACATACCTCCATGAAGTACTTCTCCCAGGCAAGGAAAAGGGGCAACACCCACATGAAGTACTCACTTGTAGGAGTGTGTTTCCATGCTATTGGGTATGGGAATGATACCACAGGTGTTCCACATGCAATTAGCAAGTGGGGGACTCCAACTGGTGCACGGGCCATCAGCTGCTCATGAGCATTACCTACTAAAGGCAAAATACTGCCTATACAAAACAGATGTATATCCTACAGCAATCTCAGAAAGAGACACACACACACACACACACACACACACACACACACACACACACACACACACACACACACACACACACACACACACTGATACTGATGGAGTATACCAACTGAACTGAAAACAAAGAAACACAGCTATGTCAAACAATTAAGCCCGTAATGGAATGTAGTAGGGGGCATGTAAACATGGAAAATAGGAAGTTCAAACAATATTATGTCTCAGCAACACATGCTGTACTGATATATTGCTGAGCAGAACTTATGGCCATAGAAAATGTGTCTGTCTGCAGTGACATAGAACACAGCTCAGGGCCCTGAGTCACCCCAGGAAAGGATGACTCACATATGACCACTACCGGAGTGTGTGTTGCACAATACTGACTGTGACACTGCTAGGCCACACACAGTGCAAATCATACCATCAGTAACTCTGCTTTGTCCAGCTCTGACTTGTGCCTCTTTTTTCAATGCCAGTGTCTCCAACCCATATAACATAGCTGGCCTTCACTACCCTCTTGTAGACCTTCCCTATCACTCTTAATGTTACTTATCTGTCACAAATCACACATGACAGTCTTCCCCACCACCCACATTCTACCCGTACTCACGTCTTCACCTCTCCCCCACACTCCCCATTACTCTGAACTGTTGTTCCCAAGTATTTACACCTATCCACCTTTGAAAACTGTACTTCTTGCGTGCTCACCATTCCTCCATCCTCCCTCCCATTCACACGCATATATTCCATCTTAGTACTACTGACCATCATTCCTCCACTCTCTAGACCATACCTCCACTTCTCCAGGGTCTCCCCAACCTGTTCCCTACTCTCACTGCAGACCACAATGTCATCTGCAAACAGCACAGTCTAGGGGGACTCCTATCTGATCATGTCTGTCAACCTGTCCATCTCCACTGCAAATAAGAAAGGGCTCCTAGTTGATCACTGATGTACTCTCACCTACACCTTAAACACACCTGTCACTCCCAATGCAGAACTCACTGCAGTCACACTAGCCTTGTACATATCCTGTAGCATTCTTATGGATTCCTCCGCCACTCCTGATCACCTCATACAATACCACAACTCCTCTCTAGGCATCCTGTCATATGCTATCTCTAAGTCCACAAAGACACAACGCTGATACATCCAACCTTCTCTGTATGTCCCCATCAACACTCTCAGAGCAAACATCAGATCTGTACTGCTCTTTCCTGGCACAAAACCATGCTGCTGATCAGTAATACTCACCTCCCTTCTTAGCCTAGCTTCCACCACCCTTTACCATTTCCTCACGCTGTGACTGATCAATGTTATCCCTCTGTAGTTACTACAGCTCTGCACGCCACCCTTATTCTCATAATCAGTACCCAAACACATTTTATCCACTCCTCACACATCCTCTCACTTTCCTAGATTACAGTAAACAATGTGGTTAAAAAGACCACTGCCATTTGTCCTAAACACATCCATGCTTCCACAGGTATGTCATCTGGATCAATAGCCTTTCCATTTTTAAACCTCTTCATAGCTATCCTTACTTCCCCCTTGATAAGCTGTTGCACATACTGATTCACCATTACCACATCATCCAACCTTCTCACTCTCTCATTCTCTTCATTCAACAGCCCATCAAAGTACTGTTTCCACCTGCTCGACACACTCTCCTCGATAGTGAGTTCACTTCCACCATTATCCTTTCTCAGCCTTATCTGCTGCACATCCTTCCTAGCTAAATACCTCTGTCAAGCCAATTGGTGCAGGTCCTATTCTCCATCCTTGGTGTCCAACCTTACATACAACCTGTCAGATGTCCCATCCTCAGCCTTTGCCACCACTCTCTTTGCCATGCACCCCATCTCTCTATACACCTGTCGACTTTCTTCATCTGTCTGACAATCCCTCTTCTCCTTAGCCAACCTCTTTCTCTGTATACTCCCCTGTACTTCCTCATGCCACCACCAGGTCTCCTTGCCTCCTTCCACTGTGCAGATGTCACACCAAGCCCCATTCTACTCATCTCCCTTACTAGCTCAGATATAGCTACCCAGATATTTGCTAACTCCTCACTGCCACCCCCTGTCTTAACTCTTCCCTGAACTCAACCTCACAATCACTCTTTCTCAGTATCCACCATTTGATCTGTGGTGCTGCCCTCACACTCCTCCCCCTCTTCTTGATCACCAACATCATCCCACAGACCAACCTTCCATGCTGCCTAACTACACTTTCCCCTGTCACCACTTTACAGATACTAATCCCCTTCAAACAAGTCCCCCTGCATAGGAGATAATCTTCCTCCACTCTTCTATGTCACCCTATGCCCCTCAGTCTTGTAAAACTATGTATTCACCAGACCCATGTCCAACTCTGTTGCAAACTCCACCACCATCTCACCTTCTGCATTCCTCTGCTTAACACCATACCTATACATCACTTCTGCATCCCCTCTGTCCCCTTCACCAGCATGCCCATTGAAATCTGCTCCAATCACCACTCACTCTCCCTTGGGTACATGCATCACCACTTCATCCAACCACACCAAAGTACATCTGTCTCATCCATCACATGCAATTAGTGGAGCATATGCACTAACAACTGTCAACATTACACCATCAATTCCCAGCCTCCTGAACATCACTCTATCTGACACTCTTATCACCTCCATAAATACTCTTGGCATAATGTTCCTTCAGGTTAACCCCTACACAATTTCCCTTTCCATAGACACCATGATAGAACTATTTGTACCCAACTCTGATACACATAGCTGTACACTCCTTCTATCTGGTCTCTGGCACACACAATATAGCCACCTTTCCTCTGTTCAGCATATCAGCTAGCTCTGTCCCCATACCAGTCATACTCACAACGTTAACAGTTCCTACCCTCACTACACCTAGCCTATGAGCATCAGACATCCTCCAGGGTATGTCTGTGAATGCAAAGGCTACTCCACTATCAAATGACATATGTGTGTTACAGCCATATGAAGAAAATGTCACTAATTGTGGCCCATAGCCCACCATGTATGTGCTTTGTCCTACAGATGTCCTGCCCTAACAGGTTGGCACGACTGACTGAGCCACAAGACTGTCATTACAGTGTGCTATACTGACATAAAACAGAAATGTATAGCAGTTATTACCTGTGCATATGTATGTATGGGTAGGTGTACCTGACTGCCTCATAACAACTGACATGGGATGCAAAACGTCAGGTGAGTAAGCTGTACATGTTGTACACATGTGTAACCTTAATTTCAGTGCATCCAACAGAGTTACACTTCTACAGCTACTGGTTGTGTCATTGCCCTGACACAGACGTGGGTAGTATAATAAGCATGAGTATCACATTGAAATTGTAGAGGTGGCCAACTGTGTTCTGACCCTGTGTCCATGCCTACTACAAACAGATATATGACCACCCACATAGCTGTATGGCCTCAGCAATACCTTATTTGTAAAACCTGTCTCTACCAAAGTAGAGAAAGCCCCTTTGCTGGACAGCAGCAATGCACAAAGTACATAATGTGATGCTATATTGGTTGTACATGGCAAAGTAGGAGGAGGCACCAACTGGGCGGCATGTCAACATTTATCTGAATGGACATATTAGGTCACAGGTAGATTATTGTAAGGCTAACTAAGAGTACAAATTGGACACATCCACTAAGGGCCATCACAAGGCCATCTTCACATATGTCTGCAGTCTCAGAGGCACCAACCCAACCCACTCTGTAATGATGGTACACACCATAGCTACAGCCAACCTGCTGCAGACAGGTTTAGGGCAAACATCACCACCCTGGATCACCATCAGTATAGGTGGATATGCACAGCACACGCACCCCTCCCCTCATCATCATGGGTCAGGTGCAAACTGCCTAATCAAAGTTAACAAAAGCAAGTCCCCTTGGGGGGTGATAACATTCCTGTCTGCATCCTACATGAACCCAGGCATATGCTTCCAGCTCCAATACACACTTTATGCAAGCAAAGCCTGAGCACCATTGACATCCATCTGCAAGGTACATGACCACTGTTATCCCTCTACACAAACGTGAATAATGAATGGTGGTTTATGCAATGAACTGGCCCTCATTGGGGAGAACATGACCTATCAGGACCAGGAGTACAATGCAGGTTCATACAGTGCTGCCAGGTACAGGGGTATGATGTGTTTGTAAGTGGTGGCTAATGATAATCCATATGCATGTGCTGACTCTGTAAAGAACTCTGGGCAATGTTTGAGGTCCTGTGATGTGTTTCCCTGTGTATGTCTTCCAGCTGCTATGCAGCGGCAACAGCCTTACACCAATGCATAGACAGCAGCCATCACAGAAGCTGTAATCTTAAATTATGCCATCCTTTCTGGCCATAACCGACAAAATCTGCAGGAGCAAACTGCCCTGTCAGTTGAGATCATCCACAGAGTGAACGTGTTGGGCCACCATGGATGCACATACGATCAGGTCAGGCATAGAACAAATGACCTAATATGTCATGCCTGGCAAAGAGCTGCTGCTGTAGCGAGGGACTGTACTGCTACCGGTGGGTTGCCAGCCACACAGACCCCACTTATGGTGACAGAGGAGCTCCTTGCCAACATTAGGTAGCCCCCACACAAACTCAAACATGGGAAACAGCAGTTGTATAGGTGGGCGGCACCCAGGCAACAGGTGAGGAGCATCCAGGTAAGGTCAAAGTGAACATCAATGTAGTGAGGTAACATTTAAACTGTCTTCTACAGAGTCTCTAGATGCATATGCCATGCCAAATGGATTAGTGGGTGGGATGTAGTAATGCACACAAGCGCACATCTATAGTGAAAGACTGCAAATTCTGTAATATCATAGTGTGTATTGTACCTGTGTGGAAATGTAGTGTTTATCTTGTACCAGTGTGAATCCGCTGACAATAACTCTCCCTCACAACTACATAGGTCCCTCTGGTCTGCACATGGGACATCAGCGTGAACCCAGTAGGTATGGGGTTTCCCTGTTGTGGCTCACCAGTATCTCAGGCATGCTAAAGTTAATGCATTTGACCATGCACACAACTGTTACACTCAGTAATTTGGCAATATCTGCACGTTCACCTGTGGTGGTGTTTACTGCATTGCATCATTGTGGTCATGGCAGGGCCCTATTTGCAGGAGATGTCACATATCTGAAGCATACCTCACAACCTGTCATTGCAGGACACCTAGACAAAGACTAACTAAATGGGGGGGACAAAGGCCCAAAACTGGGGTCATATTGTAGAAATCAGTGGTATAAAGTCCATATAAATGGTGTACACACCTGTTAGAATGCCAGATATGTGTGATATACAAAAATGAGAGCACAATAGACAAGTTCAAAATACTGCCAACCTTTCATGTGACCTATAACCTGTACAATTCAATTGTAAAGCAAACAAATCTATTAATAACATATACCCAGTTGCCTGCTACAGCAACAGCCATGGTTCACATAGAGCTGACGAAGCTGCTAAGGGACCATAAGTTTGAGATGTATCAGCCTGGAGAAGGGTACCAAAACATTTCCACAGCATTGCACATATGATGAAACACAGTGCAGACAGTCATCAAAAGGTGGTGAAAATATGGAGCTACAGTGACGTTGCGAAGGAGTGGACATCCCACCAAAGTCTATGAGAATACAAGACCAAAACTAGTCAGGAAGGCTGCCATGAGCCTTACAGCAACAGTGAAGGAGTAGCAGGAATCTCCAACAAGTACTGGGTGTGTACTACATGTCAAAACAACCTTCCATGGTCTCTATATGTCCTGCCAATAGGGTAGGGTTGGAATATGGCAGAAGTTCCTCACACCAAACAGTATCCAGGCCTGGTGAAAGTCTGAAAACAATACATCAGGTCTCCAAAAAGCAAGTGGGAAAATGTGTTATGGTAATATGGGACCACAGTTGTACTCTTTGGCCACAATTCTGACAGGTATGTTTGGTGCAATATCACCACTGCACATCACCACAACAATAACACCCTCACGGTGAAGCATGGTGATGGCAGTGTCCTGCTTTGGGGTTGCTGTTCACAAGCTGGAACTGGAGCTGTAGCCAAGTTAGAGGGGATTATGAACAGTTTCAAATACTGGTCGCTTGTGGCTCCAAAATGTCCTGGTGTCTGCCACATAGCTGTGGATGGTGAGGAATTCCACCTTTCCACACAACAATCACCCAAACCATACATCCGTATCAACAAAAGGATGGCTTCACCAGAACACATGCAACGTTCTGCACTGGCCAAGTCAGAGCCCACACCTACATCCAATAGGATATATACAGGGTGAAATGAAGAGGGCAGTGTACAGGGGATGCCCTTGCAATCTGACATAGTTGGAGCTGTTTTGCAAGGGAGAGTGTGCAAACATTGGCATGTCAAGATGTTCCATGCTGACACACACCTTCCCAAGAGGACTGCATGCTGTGATTAAATCAAAAGTTGCTTTAACAGAGTATTACTTTAAGGGTGTGCACACTCATGGAGCCAGCCTATTGTACCTATTTCAGTTAGCAGATGTTACCTGTAACTGATGTGTATGTTCTTCAGTTGGATTGCACAGGTTATATATCATATGAAATGATGGCAATGTTATGACCTGATTTCTGAGGTCTCATTTGATATATCATGAAAACCTGGCATGTTAAGAGGTGTGTGTACACTTACTATATCCACTGTAAGCTTGGGAAGCTGTTTGAGTAACTGGCTTTGTTTTAAAATACATGTACTGCAGGTTATGCAGCCTGCACCTCTAATTAGTACATTACTTAGCAGCACTAATCCACAGGCCAACCCAGTAATGTATCAGACAAACATAGGAGTTATGAGGAACAGACCAAACATATGAGCCACACATGTAGACATTCAGCAAAACCCTGTACAGTTGGGGGTATGTTCTGTAGGAGTTGCCATAGTGTTATACAGGTGAACAGCAATGATTTACATGGGTGCAGTGTGTGCTAGGTGAAGTGCCATCACCTAAAACCACTCACGTACCCCAGAGGTGTATATTAGTAGTAACAGTAATTGGAAAGGGCTGCACTGCATGATGCTGAGGGTCCTTCCAGAGTGTATATGTCATTGTCTGACTGTGTGTTGTGAATGCCCCAAGTTGGCTAATGTGAGGTCTGTGTAATGCCTTTCAGGCACCTCACCTATCTGTGTGTGTGTGTGGTGTGTGTGTGTGTGTGTGTGTGTGTGTGTGTGTGTGTGTGTGTGTGTGTGTGTGTGTGTGTGTGTGTGTGTGTGTGTGTGTGTGTGTGTGTGTGTGTGTGTGTGTGTGTCTCTGTGTGTGTGTGTGTGTGTGTGTGTGTGTGTGTGTGTACCAGCAAACCTTATAGTGCCAGTAGTAATTTACATATGTTGTTTTTCTCTCACAGGTGGACATGGTGGCTGTGGTCCCTCCCGATCTGATACTGATGTCAGTGTCTCTGCAGAATCTGACCATGATGATACTCATATTGAAGCATTGGTGGGGTTGTCAGGGACTGATACTGTGCCATCAGTTTGCATCCCAGTATTATCATCCCCATCTCCGCACACAGTCACAATGCCTACACATACCCCATCACCAGTGGCCACAGATATTGGACAGTTGGCAGGTGGTGGCATGGAGCAGGCTACTGTTGCAAGTGAGAGTGCAAGTACTAGCCATAGCCAGAGTGCTGGCGAGGTCCCACATAGGCAGATGGGTAGGGGTGCTCAGAGGAGAATTGCAGCACGTCATGCCCCTGTTGCAAGTGCCATGGTAGCAGTCATCAGATGCATGTTTCAGGCTGTCATGGGGGCACAAGCATGTAATGAATGTAATACCAGACATATACGCAGGGTCATGGATGAGCACATCCCTGGTGTCCATGGTAATATGAACTCACTGCAGCCATCTGTGAGTGTACTGGGGTCATGGATAGATGGTGGGGGGAGACCTTGGTACTCCTCAACTGTGGAATATCTGTGCTTGAGCATTTGGTGGATGCTGGCCAGCAGCCATGTGGCTGTAGGGCAGCACCACAATCAGCTGAGGGTCTACGTGGCCTTGCACCATCACATTCCCATGCTGGCAGTATGACCAGCACTACTGAAGGGGGTGTGCTGTCCATGCCACGATGCAGCAGGTCATGGGCATGTGATCCTGGATGGTCCCAACAGGGACACAGATCCAGCAGGCAGTAGTTACCAGTGGGGAGTAGTACTGCAGCTGGACTCAGCCCAGGTGATGCTGGTGATACCCTCTGCAGGCCCAGTTCCCATGTCTATGGCCAGAGATGGTGAACTGTACACCCTGCCATGTACAGCCCACAGCTGTCCAAAATACCCCTGTGTAGGGCACCCACATAGCATGACTGTGTGCATACAAACATACACACATCACCATCAGAAAAGTCACCTACACACACACACACACACACACACACACACACACACACACATACACTCCACCCCTGCACTGCCCATTTAATGAACACCCGCCAAACACACATACATGATGTCATCCATGTGGCCCAGCCTAGGCTTCTGGCAAATCCACACAACACCCTGTGCATATGATGATACCTGTGCCACATCCATGCTATCCATGCCATCGATGCAGCGACATGCTTATATGGGTCTGATTCACAGGGTGACTTTAGTAGAGTGTAGCTATTTAATGCTGTGTAAGGTGTTGTCATCTGGCATTTGTAATGGGTACACATCAGTGTGTGTGTGTACCTTTTCAGACATGATGCATTATTGGTGTTAGCAACACTAAGCAAATGTGTTCTCATATGCTGTATTCTGTTTGTGTTCCAGGTGTCTGTGTGTCAGCAGGATATGGCCCTGCAGACATCACCAAGAAGGGGTATGGCAGTGCAATAACACATTGACCATGTCATTGTCGAGGTACAGCTGTATCTGCACAGATTTCCCAGGTCTGTGTAACAGTTCTTGCATGTGCCTCACAGCTTATAGAGCTGAGGGGTTGTATCTCAGTCTATGGTGGTTGACATCAGCTCTAGTATAGTGGACAATGGTAAGTGGTGGGTGGAGCACACCTCAGATTGCTAATGCCCTCAACCCCAGAGGATATTGTGTCGACCAAAGATGCAGTGAATACTGTTCACACACACACACAGACACACATATGCACACACAGGATCACATTTGCCAGTGTTGTGTTTGGAACCCCTACCCATCAAGTTGTGGTACCACACTATTATGTGGTTATTACAGATGGCACAGGACTACTAGTGTGATGAGTGTTACAAGGTACCTGTAAGGTGAATAACATCATGTGGCCTTGTGGGGTAAGGCAACGGTGGCTGTACTGGATGTGAGAGTACTCATAATAGTGTCGCACACAAGTCTACACACTCATACCCACTGCTATACACACCGATGCACAAACACACACACATACACACACACACACACACACACACACACACACACACACACACACACACACACACACACACACACACACACACAACAATACTGACATTAGCAGACCAACCAATCTTATTTGTACCATACTATTCCATACTGTTGCACAAGGCTTATAGGGCTGAAGAGTGTCTACAGATACCACTACGGTTGATGTGAACAGTGGACCTCATACAGTAGACTTAGAAATGTGTACCGTGGCATAAAATAGGAATCCATGCCCATCCAATGGATGTTGTTCACACACAAACACACAATATATTCTTCTTTCTCACACATTTACCAGGACTGAGATTAGAACCCCTACCTATCTATTTATTGTTACTACATTGTTATGCATTTATCGCATGCACCATGGAGGTTATGGGGTGACTCTTGTCCAGTTACTTCTAAGGTGAGGGACATTACCAGGCCTTGCAAATTATGACAATGGGTGATGTACTGGGTGTGAAAGGACACAAAATACTGTAACCTACACATATACACACTTACACACAATAATACACACACACACTCACACACACACACACACACACACACGCACACACACTCACACACACGCACACACACACACACACACACACACACACACACACACACACACACACACACACACACACACACACACACACTTGCCAGGACTCATATTAGAACCCTTAGCTATGTGGTTATTGGTATTATAGTGTTATGCAGTTACCACACACACCGCAGAGCTTATAAGTTGTGGAGTGTCCCAAGGTACCTATATAGTGAATAATATCTACAGCACTTGTAAGGTATGGCAATGGTAGTTGTACTGGGTGAGACAGGCCACCAGCTACTTTCACCCACATGTTTACACACTCACAAACACTTTCAGACACACTAATGCACACACACACACATTTGACAGTACTGAGATCCATAAGTTCAAAGAGTCAAAGGTGTGTACGTGGCAAATGGCCATGGGGGCTTTATAAAGCTAGCCCATGGGAATACACTGGCATCATGCCACCTGACAATACTCCCCAGTGTGTCTACTGAGTGTAGTCACTGGAGTGATCCCCAGGGTGGGTACTCTATTCCCCATCCATTCCTCCTGATTTCGCTTGAAGAGGGCCAGTGATGTGCCCGGATTCACATGTATGTGGCATCTATTCCATAGGGTGGCCAGTCTCTGGGTTTTGAACCTGTCCCTCCAGCATGTCCTGTTTATTGTGAGGATGGGGTTGAGGTATCTGGGGCATGTTGTGTGGACAGATTGGTTTCCTCAGATGTAGCATTCCTGACAGAGTTGGGTCAGACATAGCTGTGTACATCAGAGATTGCACCTAAGCAGCCAGTATGAGACAGAGATTCATTGCAGTTTTTAGAGTCTGTCCGTATGGACCAAGTGTGTAGTACCTAAGATCCTCTTTGTGAGGTACATTTGCAGCCTCTCCTGTTGTTGCTGGTGTATAGTGGGTTACATGGCAAATGGGCCATAGTACACATTGATTGGCCAACTGAGAGAAGTGTACATGGAAACACTGTCCTTTTACTTCCCAGATTCAACAACCTGAGTCAGGAGAAGTAACACATGGAAGGACTTTTGGAAGATAGTGACACTGTGGTGGTCACCACAGAGCTCACTTTCAAACTGTGTTCCCAGTTCCATTATACCAACATCAGTGTTCAGTGGACTACCATCAATGTATTAATTTATGGGAACCATGTCGTACCCAAATGGGATAGCGGCACATAATCTGGCTTTGAGCTTATGTGCAGGGTTCTCACAACAATCATAGGTCTCATAGAGGCCTTTGTGAAGGATGTCAATCTCAAGTAGAGGGGTAATAACAGCACCCACCTTGTAGTCATCTGTAAACATTATCAGCAAGGGTGCCTTTGTATTGGGCTGGTCCTCAGTGATGTGGATCCCAAACATCAGTTGTGACTGTTCAGCAGTCTGACATGGAGTCCGTTGCTTTCACACTATGGGTTCTATCTATGAGCCGGTTTGCAGGCCACCTACTGATGTAGGGGTGGGTGCCCACCTGAGTGTGTTTGTGTATGATTCCTGAGTGGGGAGTGATATCCAAGGATTACATGGGCAGCCTAACTTATCTATTCCATACTGTCACATAGTTATTGCACATGGCACAATGCTTATAGGGCTGCAGACATTCTACAGGTCCCTCTACAGTGGATGACAACTGTGGGCCTTGTAGTGTAGACACTGGGACATGTACTTGGTGGGCAACAGCAAAAAATAACAACCCTCCCAATGGATATGGTTCTCACACAAACACAGCAACCCCACCCCCCACAGACAGGATACTGTTCACACACACACACACTTGCCCAGACTAAGATTAGATCTCCTCCCTATCTATTTACTGCTACTATAGTGTTACAAATTTATTGCATGTGCCACAGAAGTCAGAGGGTGAAGGCTGTCCAAAGGTACTTCTAAGGTGAGGAACATCACCAGCCCTTGTAAAGTATGGCAATGGGTGATGTACTGAGTTAGAGAGGCCATAAAATACTTTAAACTACACATATACACACACATTTGCCAGAATGGGGATTAAAACTTCTACCTAACTAGTTATTTATACTATGGTGTTACGCAGTTATCGCACATGCCACAGAGCTTATAGAGCTGAGGTTTGATGAAAGGGATTTCTAAGGTGACTGATATCTTCAGGACTGCTAAAGTAGGGCAATGGGAAGTGCACTGGGTGGGGAAGGCCTATTCATTCCTAGATCCTACTGACATTTCTCTAAATGTATGAGCATGCCCAGTGTGACCTTCTATAGTACATGTGGGACTCCATTCCAGGGACTGTTGTACTCCAGTTCAGTTTTGTGCTACAGCCATACCTCTCAACCTGTTGGTGCAGGATATCTGTAACTAGCCTATCAAAATGGGGAGACAATGGGCCATACAGTGATTGTGACTATTTCTCTCAGTAATGTATGGGTTGCTAGGGTTACATGCAGTTTGTCACTGTCATGTATTGTTTCAGTACCTCGTGACATACCTCCTCCGATTATCACAGTGGTTTACCAGAGGAATACAGGATGGATGATGCACACATCAAACTTATGGGCCAAATGCTAGGCATTCTTGCACAATCCAGCCTGTTGAGAGGTGTGCCTATGAGCAATTGACTGGCGGAGCTGTGGAAACAGTCCAGCACCTTGGTGATATATTACAATGGTGGAATCTTTGTGCATTTCTGTTCTGGCCTGGTCTGATTTCCAGTCCACGGTTGGGTAATATAAGTCAAACAGGATCAGGGTGACAGACAGACCCCAGATAGATTTGTTGGGGATAAGATATGTGGGGGGGGTGTTCTGGGTCAGATTTGTTTGCCTATAGCTACCAGTACTTTGCATAGGGGTCTTCTCAAAGGTTGACTGCACTTGAAGGGTCTTGTGTGTGTCAGACTGTTTGACCAGCCTGGAGGTGTGTCTCACTTATATGTATGGCCCACCTCATTTTGTTTGGATGGCCACATGTTGGGGTCAGGATGTTGCATAGAATGAGTGATCAGGGAAGGATGTGTTGCTCCCCATGGCTGTGGGCCAGGGTTTTGTGAGTGCAGACACGTCACCATCTTCCAGGGTTAGGACTGCCTGCAATGAGTGCATTCCCATGTTTAGACTTCTAGCCCTGCCTGTTGACTGTATAGAGTATCACAAAATGTCTACATTCATGACTCATATATCTTGGTTACCCAAATGAGTGTGGTTTTCAAGGAAAAGTGTTTTGCAAGTTACTCAGGGTTGAAGTCAGATATTACTGACAGTTGACATTGCAGTTTCAGACTTCATACCCATCAGACATTCCACGCTACTACAATCATTCCATCAACTTTAAAGCATTATTATAGCAGTATTTTAAAGGTATCATTCTCTTTGGACCTTTTTCACCCCCATTATTCATGGCTTTGTCCAGACTTTTGTCTCTCTGACACTGGCAGGTTTTCTCCTAGCAGTTAGCATCATGGCCTTTCTTTGCATTTTGTAGACTGTGTTATGTTGGTGTTATGGACCTCATGACACTCCCTAACAGGGCACTGTGGGCGAGGCATGGGCATTTGCCACAGGCCTGTAGGCCAGGTGTGACAGATGCAGCCCATCTGTTGCAAGGCAGTGCATTCTGATGATCATATGTTCCCAGGCTGCTGGCAGTGGACAACCCTGGGATGGCACCAGTAAGTTGACTGTGGGTGTTACTGACAATTGCTTTCTATTTGTGTTGAGCCATCACTCTAGTTGATGGTTGGATGCTGCTTAAGTCTAGGGACATGTTATTGCATTTCTATGGGACTATTGGTGGGGGGGGTGACACATCTGTACACAATACACATTTGCAGAGACTGTCTGATATTTGCTTAACATTTTGGTCCCATTTAGTATAGTGGTGTGCCCTGTCTTTGAGACTACAGGCATAACAGTACTGACCACAGGTCAGGTTGTTCTGGCATAAACATTTGTAGTTTCAGACTTCTTACCTTTCAAAGCCATACTGCCACTGCCAGACCTGCTGTGATATCACTGTGTAAAAGTCTGTAGGTGGGGATTTCATGGATTTCGTCATGTGGGGGCCTTTGCCAGACATTTCTGTATGGTTTTTTACAGCTGATCTTCTGGGTGAGGCTGGGGGGCTGAGTATAGGACCCCCACTTTGACATCCATGCATGTGACCTATGAACCCCCAGTTATTTGGCTGACCACATATACTGCAGTGGTATTTGTCAACTAGGGTGGTACTGCATAGTGTGGGTAGATCAGTACTGGGCATACACTTCCTGCTGTCCCACAGAGCTGCCAGTTGTCTGCTGCTATCCCAGTGAACCACCCCATTCCCTTGCATGCTTGAATCAATACAATAGATATGCTCTCAGAACATTCCACTCCATTCATTTATTTTGTTAAGGGGAATGACTTACATTGTGCCTGAGGCTGTTGTGAAGACGGTGCTTGAGAGCTGACTATGTCGGATGCATGCAGTACACTGCCTATACATGGTAAGGTATAGGTGGTGTGATGTTTGGCATCCATTTTACTGTGTGTGTGAGACAGAGAGAGAAAGATCAGTCCCTCGGGCCCTACAGTGTCAGGGTATGTGCTATGCATTGTCTCCTTGCCAAGGACAGGGCATACTGGGCATCTGCCTACAGGAGCAGGCTCAGGATGTTCCTCCTTCAAGTCCCTCTGTGCCTGTGGAGACCTTGGCAATGGTGGGGGGGTTGTGTGGCCTTTCCCCATTTTGTTCCTGCTGCAGCTGTTTCCTCAAGATCATATTGTGTAGCACGGCACATACTATGAACATGTGTGCACATGTGGCTGGAAACTACTGCAAGGCTCCACCAGATATATCAAGGCAGTGGAACCATGACTTGAGCATCCAAAACACATGCTCTATAATGATCCTGGTTTGTGCATGTGCCTCATTATGGCATTCTTGTGTGGGTGGGTGTGCATTTCTGAGGGGTATCATCAGCCATAGCTCCAGTGCATAGCCAGCATCTCCCACCAGATGGCCATATGGGATGTCCACACTGGCAAATGTCTGGTACAGGTGTGACAAATGCCAGATGTGGGAGTCATGATAACTTCCAGGGCTGCCAGCACACACATTCATGATAATGCCCTGGGCATTGCACATGACCTGGCAGTTGATGGAGTGGAACCCCTTGCAGTTTAGGTAGACCCTACCCTGGTCACTGGGTGGTGCTTTGATGTGGATGTGCATGCAGTCTTTGGCACCCATTACCTCTGGGTATTCTGCTACATGGTGGAAGAGATGCATATTGCTGGTCCTCTTCTTAAGGGTACTGGGGAAGTAAATGTGCCCAGCAGTATGTGATTGCATGGCATACAAGAACATGTGGAGTATCCTGGATGCAGATATCTGTGAGACCGCCCATGATATCCCCAGTTGGTCTTTGGAAAGTACCTGTAGCTACGATTCTTAAGGCTACACATACCTTGGTATCCACTGGGATGGGTTCCCCTCTGTTGGTACTTGGTCTGAGGTGAGGCCGACACAGCTCAGCATGTTGCTGAAGTATGTCCCTGTCCACCATGAAGTGCTCTACTATCTCCTGATCATGTAGCCCCTGGTAGGTTACCCTGGGTCTGAACACTCTTCTCCTCCTCCTCGGTCTGAGTTGGTTGTTAGCATTGTCCTCCTCACAACCCTCAATCTCTAACACATACTAATAGATCAAAGCAGCAGCAGCCCCTAACATGTTTTGTTAGTTTTGTCAATTTAAAATTCCCCCAAATGTGTACACCAGTGGGTGTAGAGTTTGTGGGAAAAATCAGACTGAAAGGTGTTTGCATAGTTTATAATAATGTGCTGGGCTGCTGCCTATGTAATTGGCTGATTCTGATACATTCCACCTGCCAGCTATGGTAGTTCTCCTTGATTGCCTCTGTTCTGCTGTTTCCCCTTCCCATTTCCTCCCCGTTTAAGCCCCGATGCGTGCTGCACATACCTGGTGCTCAAATGTAAACAGTTCTGCTATTCCTGTTTTTTTTTTTAAGCCCGTTTAGCTAAAGTAGACACTTTTAAGCAGAACTGGTCCTCCCCAGGATGGGAACATGCTCTGCATTTCATGGAATAAGACAAAACAGCCTCAGACACACCCCCTTCCTTAGCTGTGCTTAGCTAAGGGCAAACACAGGCCACTGATCTCCAATGTGCTTACAGCAAGCATGACTCGCCCCCTTTTCATGTTAGCTGCTTCTCCTGTCTACATGGTGGTGTTAGAGCACCTACATGGTTAGAATTAAATTAAATTAGAAGAAATTTGTGATTCAGTATAAATCCCCTCATTTCCATACACCACTGCTTTACTCCATAGTTACCACACTTACACTGGGCCTTTCCCCTTAGCAACCACTATTCCCTGATATTGTTTTCATTCTGCATGTCATTGACTATAACGACAAAATGCAGATTTTAGTAAGTGTGGATTTTCCCCCCCTTTTTTATTTTCGGCACAATCCCATTTGTGCGCTGCTGCCCTATGCTTAAATGGCCGAGATTGGCCAAAAAAAGTTTTATTTTAAAAAATTAAAACTATTTATCATGCCAAAGGCCATATATTTGGTCATTGGCATGCCTAATAAATATAATACATGCTTTATTTTGAGCTGTCATGCCTCCGTTTTTTAATTTGCAGAAATGTGTTCAGCTAGTAACTGAACACATTTCTGCTTCTTACACTGTTCCTGCACAGACACCTGCCTGCTTGCTGAATTGCTAATTCACCTCATTTGCATGGTTTTCACCAGAAAATGAGGTAATTAGCATTAGGCAGTGGTGTCAGTGTAGGAATAGTGTAGCAACGCTCATGCACGTCGTGGGAGCCCTTTACTGAATTACTCGGCGGCCATATTCCATGCAGCAGCTGCTGCACTATTCCTACACTCCATGTAGGGTTTAATGAATCCCGGGGCATGTTTAAAATTTTCTGATCATTGAACTTCTATACATTTTCCTTGATATTTATGTACACATTTTATTTTTCTTTAATTATATAATTCTCTAACACATTTGTTAGATTTTCACAGTCTTTTCTCAGACTTTCTTCCTTATTTGGTTTAATAAAACACAACCACACATGTGATTTGACAAACTGTTAACCTCAACCAATCCTCAAACAATCCTTTTTTTATTGTTTTATTTATTTATTTATTTATTTTACATTCCACTGGCTTGCTTGGCACTGTTAGATAAAGCCCATTTTGAGAGAGAACCCAGAAAAATAAAGTCAATTTAAAACATACAGGACAAACAGAACAAATGAGTATAAAGTTACCATATGATATTACATAAAAATGCAGTTGTGATTAATATGTAAAACAACATGCAATGACAGTGTGCTACAACTGTTAAAAGATTATGAATAACAGATAGTATGAAATGTAATCTGAAAAGTTATACTTTTAGAGTTGTGTAGTTTTGGAAAAAAATAGTGCAAGAAGAAGAGAACAATAAGTAACATTAGAACAAAAATAGGGCATTTGATGAGAAATATTTGAGGTACATCAAGTATGACACATTAATATAATTGCATTGTGGGGTTGTTGCCATCCATTCATGTTATCAATTTGTCAAAAAAAAAACAAAACCAAAAACAAAAAAAACTTGTAATAGCACACGTTTCTCTTTATTATGCAGTTTATTTATCTTAACATACTTCCCTGATTTACTAATCTTCCGTGCAGGACTAGCTTAGTCCTGCACAGAAGCAGCCATTTAGGAGCAGGACGGCAGCTCGCCATGCATATTAATGAAGGCGCTGCCTGAGCTCCTAATTTTACACAGAGCATGTAAGAGTGCAGGGGGCATATCTGAGAGCAGAGCTTTCAGAATATACAAGCCCCCGCAATGAAGAACAGCAGAAAGGCCAAAGGAATGAGCGTGACCACCCATAGGTGTCCGCATATACCCAGCAACATTCCCCCACATGTACAACAGAAATAGTAAATAAAAATCAAATAAACAAACCTTTTTTTTTATTATGAATCCGATTAAAGCTAACTGTGGGTGCACAGGTGTGCCCATCGCTTAGCAATGGTGAATTCAGCTTAAATGGCTGAAGAGGATAACAAGGAAGATATAGGCAAATGAAGCAGTATAGCAATAGTGTAGTGGACAGAGCATTCACCTTACAAGCATCCATTCCTGGTTCGAGTCCCACTGCAGCACCATCCATTTTCCATGGTAAATCACGTTATGACCAATATTTTAGTTGCATAACCTACTAAATAACATATACTTGTGAACTGGAGTACTGCATTGAATGCACATGTGAGGTGTCAGTGTCATAATGTTGCAAAGTCCCCAGATAAGCACATGTGCCCCATATGGTATATGTACACAGGAATCATGAATGCAAATGGAAGGTAAAATGTGTAATGAATGACAACTCCATACAGCTTCCAAATCCCCCACCTTCCCAAGAACCATTAGATATTACTGTCTAAATCAGTGCAATTATAAGTGGGAGTAAGCACTAGTAAGCAAGTGTAAGCACCAATAAGCAGTAGTAAGCATATTTAAGCACTAGTGAGTTTAAGCCGGTTTGTGCGGGGGTAAGTATTGCACACACAGGTTAAGCAATTATGAAGCTAACTCTCTGTAAGCATATTTAACAGGAGGTTAGCACTGCTTACCCTCACACAAACCCACGCAAACCCACTTACAACTGCTCAAAGGTGCCTTAATCACTCTGTATCCAACGGCCCTTGTTCTGCTCAGCAACAAAATAAGCAGCCTTGCAGATCTTGAACCCAGTACCCTATACACTAGAGTCACAGTAGTTAACCACCAAGCCATCACAGCAGTACACAAGAATGAGGTATCTCCAAACAAGTCCTCGCTATAGTAAAATCAAACTGAACCTGTGAAAGGGATCAGTATACAGTCACATGTTCTATAACCCACTACATAACATAAATATGTAAACCTGGAGTATAGCAGTAAGCCCAGATGTGAGGTGTAATTGTAATAGAGTGTTGAGGTCCCCAATAAAACACAAGGACCTCATACAGTGTACATACGCAGGAATCATGGATAACAGGCATATATCTATATATATATATATATATATATGTATATATATATATATATATATATATATATATATATATATATATATATATATATATATATATATATATATATATATATGTATATGATGTAATGAATAATAAACCAATGCCAAAAAGAAAATATAATGCAAAGTTCAATGTAAGCAGTGCTAAGCATTGCACAGGCCAGCTTAGGAGGTGTAAGCAATGTGTAGGCCAGCCAAATCAATGTGCCCAGTAGTCCACCCCTTTATACAATGCAAACCTTAGGTAAGCAGGTTTACCCATAGCCTAGCCTTTTCAAAACTGGCCAATCACAGAAAAGTACGGGAAATCGACCCTACTTAAACCCAACAGGTGGGAATACATCTCATAACTGGTTGTAGCTTCCCCTTGCAGGCACAATGGCAGAAAGGGGAGAAGGTGTGCACTTCCGGGTGCAGCACTGGTGCATCCAGGAGTCCAGATTCATGGCAGGACTCCTTGTCAAAGACCATGAGCAGAGACTGCTGCAGGGCCAGTACCAGGGTTCCTAATATAAGGTGGAAGTCTGGGGCCATCTCGCCCTTGACCTCACCAGTGCCACTGGCATACCCCAAACTGGTGAGCAGGTCAGTCATCACTATGCCTACCTGAAGTGGCATAAGGGGGACCTCTTGGAACAGTGGATCCAAGAGGCTAGAATGGCAGGGGCTGTCCCAGATGTGTGTAAGTATCATTCCACTATGTGTGTAATAATTGCCAGCTGATGTATATCATGGATAGGTATGGCTAAATATTCCTCTTAGGTCCTCCACAGCTGCAAGTGAGTGGGCCGTGAACCAGGAGGCCCACAGAAGTCACCTGGAGAGGTTGCAATGTGAGGCAGGTCAGTAATACTCTTGCATGTACTGTCATAGGAAATAAATCTAAATGTATTAGTAAATTAATTGCCTGTATAATACCTGTATTGTTTAAGGAAAGTACTGCATACACCAGAGAATATGGTAGGAAGAGTCTCATATAGTTTGTATGTAAATAAAAGTGTAATAGCCAGACAATAAAGGTCTAACTGCTGGACTGCATTTGTATAGCTATTATCATATGGTAATGTAGATTTGCAATCATGTAATAGTACTGTTGTATTAAGCACTGTTACCCACACTGTGCATCATAAATATAATGTGTAGGAATGTCTGTATATGACTGGTGTAATCCCCAGAGGCCATTTAGTACAATTGAGAGACACATAGGCAGAGAACAGTGAAAAGGCAGACAACAAAATCTGAATAGCACATGCAACTGAGATGTGAACTGCTGTATTTTTAGCACACACAGCCATGGTTCGAATCCTGGCATTGGTAGTTGTCTGCATACATAATCATACCCCACAACTGTACACATATGTCCAGAATGTCCAGTAAAGTGGTCCATATCTGCTGCCTGTTGACCTGTCCCCCTGGAAAATCAGGGGGATGATCCCAGACATATAGGCAGCAAACAGGAAATACAACTGATTGACACACATCTCAACAAAACTGGCACACTAGCAACTTCCCAAAACCTTCTGAGAGTAAGAAGCCACGCATGTTCCATTTACACCCCCATGTTGTCAAGCTGTGGCCAGAGTGTGGACAGTGACAGAGTGAGATGTATGCGCAAAATAGTAATGTGGAATCTGGTACTGTGTGTGGCAGCATTCAGGTAATACTAACAAACATTTCTCCCACAGGTCTGTCAGATACCAACACTGCACCTAGAAATACAAGAATGATACCCTGTACTGATACTGTTTACTTTGGTATTGTATGGCATTGTGACTGATGCAGTTGCTCTGAATAATAAGGTATTATTCATCACTGTCACCCACATTGTCCTACAAAATATAACTGTCTAGGAAATCCTGTAAGATTATGATCAACAAGGTTTTAAGGTTGAAAGTAACTTTGCTACAAATATGCAACATAAATAAGGAATAAGATAAAGCTTGCTTAAATGTAGAAACAGAGTTTAGTAATATGTGATTAGCATCCATATTAAATGACTGTGGCTTAAAAAAATAAGGAACTTGCTTATGATTGCATCACACACACATCAAGAAAGCTGACTTCTTACAGACTTGGCAAGGATGTAAAAAAACAGGATATATCAGAAAAAAAACTAATCTGCTTTCTTTAAAGAATGGACAACAGGACATGTGTTTATCCACAAGGCGTTTCCTTAAAAATATGCTTTTCTGCACTTATCAGCATTTGCACAAGAACAGATGTGTCAGCATTTGCACCATCAAGGCAGTATCTTTCCAAAACCAAGAGGGTGTGTGTTTAACTAAAAAAATATATAAAGTCTGTATTAAATCCAGTTATGTTAGGGGTATTGGTAGGGACACATTTGTCCTGAGGTAAATGTTATATCTCTCACATCATCTGTACTATATGAGAAGTAAAGTAGAACAGTACCTGAAGCGGCAACGTTAGTCCGTGTGGTTTGTTATAAAAAGTTATTTGTTACTGCTCTGAGTTGATGCTGCAAAGTATATTCTCTCATCAATGTATATTCTGCAAGTTTCTGTATGCAACAGACTGTGAATGCAACTATAACCAGACTTTGATTTCAGCAGAATCCAGGCAGCAAAACTGAGTGTCTTAAGAAGACTTCAAATCCATCACAGTAAGCAGCACCATAGTAAATACAATAACTAGAATTCATTTTTCAATGGTGAGCCTACCTGCATTCGAACACAGAGGGAAGGATAAGCCCTGCAGAGGGTCACTTCAGTCAAATTGAAATAACTAACATTTGTACGTATGTGTAAATCCTAAACAGAGATACTCCAGTTTATGCAGCTTGCAGCAGTAAAGTTTTTTCAGACGTTTGAATCCAGATTGAGCCTGAAGTCCAGGAAAGTCGCAGTGCCATAAATTCTCCAAGAAAAGGTGGATATCTACTTTAACAGCAGTTTGCTGCCTGTTGTGCTTCACCAGCTTCTCAAGTGACTTTGAAAAATTTCCAGCCATTTGCAGTAACAGCCTGATCACCTGTTTTCTTGCTAACTGATAAGACTTTTTTCTGTGTCACATTTTAGTATGGATGCTGTTAGACATAATTCATGTAGGAGTAAACCAAGCCTTAGTAAATTGCAATGTTGGTATACACAGCATATTAGTAAATGTAAAACCTTATTAGGGCAGGTTGATAGTAAGGCATTATGCAAATGTATTACAATATTTGACTGGTATCTCAAAGAAAACCATGTGGATATGACAAATGTTTATTGTGTGATTCAGATGTTAAACAGTTATGTCCTGTCACCACATGTGAAAGGCTAATCTTAGAGCTGTAACAGGAGTCAAATCAGTTACTGACAGGACCTCTAGTACATTTTGTTACAAAAGAATGTAATAAACTTCTAAGAGACAGACACAATGAGTTCAGGAAGTTTAGACAAGTTATACAAACATTTTTTTCAAAAGTGCATAGGAGTTTCAGATTCAGACGAACAGGTTCCTGTGACATATCAGGCAGACCATGAGGAAACTCTTGAACAGCAGTTACAGGATAAAGAAAATAAATTAGCTGAACTGATAGAGACTAACTTCCTCCATATAACAGCTGAGCTTAAGAGAACATTGGGAAAGAGCAGGAAACTACAGCTGATCTGTACAAAAGAGATATATTTTATAATATGTTTATGTTTTGAAAATGGTTAAGCATACATGCTAGGATGGTAAAATATAATGTCTAGACAAATCATTCTCAAATGTTTAAAACTTCCATTCAGTACTACAGTAAAATAGAGCATAATGACTGCCGTTCATAACACAGTCAAAAGGTATACAAAACAGTTCTAGTGCATAAAATTAAATAAAAATAGTTAATAAGAGTAAAGATTTAAAGTCACAAGACTGACATGCTTAAATAAAGATTTAAAGTCACAAGACTGACATGCATGTATTTTCTTTTCATACAATGCACAAGAATAACAGGAAGACAATTCAAATATAAATAATGTAAATATAAACATGTGTTAGTCAAGCTAATATCTGTGTTTTTACATTTTTATAATTGTATAGTAACACCACACCAAACAGTTAAAGTTCTAAATTTTAAAGAGAAATAAAATCACAGATGGTATTAGTCAAGCAATCTTTGTAAAATGAATGGCAGAGCAGTTAAATAAATAAAAAAAATACTGAAATCAAAAGTTAAAAAATATGTAAGCTAATTGCAAATAATGTTTAGTTTGCATAGTTATGCAAATCACAAATATAATACTAAGTGTTTTATAACTGCATTTTACTAACAAATGATTAAAGGAAAAATGCTAAAAGGGTTAACTGAATGTGAGATCAGACCTTCCTAGACTGGATGAATAGTTACAGGAAATGTTGAGCAGATAAGATAAGAAACAAGACTGATTGCCAAACAAGTGGCTTGTGTTTTTCTAAAAACTTATTGTTATTAAAACATAATTGTTAAAATGTTCACATGCAACACTATTTTGTAATTATAATAAAACATCACAATTGTGCATATATGTCACTGATAAAAGTAAAAAAAACTCAGTTACATCAAGTATAGCCAGCAGATGGGTGATAGTATACATACCGTTCAAATCAATTATACAGGAGGGTAAAAATAACTACTAGTAGTAGACAGCAAAGGCAACAGAAAAAAAATATATTCTGTCATTAAAAATAGCCAAAAATTATCAAATCAGACAAAGGTCTATAGTTTAATAACCTAATAAAGCAAATGTATAACCAAAGTGTTGGGCTGGTATACATTTTATTCTTACAGCATAAAGCAAATAAACAATACTGCAGGACTACAGGGGGAGGGGTACTTTCTCAGTTTTACACTGACTGTGTGAGCAGTATGTATTGCAAAAGGGTCTAAAATAAAGCTACAGAGAAGAAATAATATCTCATTCCTTTTTGACAATACTCTTTTAAGGGGGAGGGAAAACCAGGTATTAATGGATTAGAAATACTGGATTAGACCTGACCGGATAAGATATTTTACAAGTTGCTAATAGCTATCATGCTAGTTATTATTGTATTGTTTAATATTAAAATGTATGTACAGGGTTTCGGCACCAGTATTTACAACCTGTTAAAGTATAAAGCTATGCAAGAGATGGCTTAAAAGTGCTTTATTAAAGCTACATAAGAAAAAGTAAAGATATGTAAAAATTGAGCAAGAATGGTCACTATTTTTAATATGTTTTTGATAAGACAATGTTGGTATGCAAAAAGTATAAATATTTCTAATTTCTGGGTATGTAGTTGCCTCTGGTGGCAATTCCACTAGAAACTTCTAAAGAGACATACAAATTTTCCAAGATTTTGCTTAATGTTAATGTTACTAAATTTGTAGATTGGACTATGTACACATACAAAATAATTCAATACAAATGAAATTGTCTAGTAACAAATATGTGTGAAAAAAACATGCTTTAAAAAATGGGTCCAGGATAGCTACTAGATTGAAATGCATGAATAGCAAACAGTCTGTGTAAATACATACTGTACAGGATACATTGTAATAAGTTCAAAAGTAATTTGTCAAGTTGTAATATTATCATTGGTTTTAAGTTGGAGTCTTATTGGTTACCCCAGTTAAAGTAAAATTAAATATTGTATTCATACAGCTAATAGACTAATATGTACATAACATTCTTTAGTGTATAAATCATGTTTTTTTAAATCCTCAAGTATTAAATATACTGAAATAATTGCATTCAAATATTTATTATCTAAGCCCAGTTCAATACTTTATGTTCACTTCACTGTCAACCAAGATGTTAATGGGCAATTCAGAGACATGACCACAATGTTATGGTTAAAATGACATTGAAACTGTATATTTTCATTAGTGTATAAATGCTTGGAATAGCACATGGTTCTTGTCTCTTATAGATATTAGTCTATCTCTAATCTTTTGATATAAAATAATCAATAAAAGTAAAGAGTTAATTCAACAGGTGCAAAGATTTAATAAAAGAGTACTAAGTCATAAATTAAATTCTGTGATTGCAAAAGAATAAGTTAATCAAGTTAAAAAAATAAGACTAAAACAGACACAGCCCATAACTGATGAAATATTTTCACAAAATGGTCTGTAAAAGAAAACGTTGTTAAATATATTCAGTTTTAGTAGTAATACTTGATATCATTGTATTAACTATGTAACATTGCATTTTGACTTGTGTATCAAAAGAAGACTAAAGATGTTGTTTCTTAATGTGTTTTCTGTATAATGTGATCAAATATACATATCAGTATAAAGTGTTTTGAGTATGTTTTAAAATAAAAAGAGGGAATTGTAAGATAATGCTCAACAAGGTTTAAAGGTTGAAAGTAACTTTGCTACAAATATGCAAAATAAATAAGGAATAAGATAAAGCTTGCTTAAATGTAGAAACAGTTTAGTAATATGTGATTAGCATCCATACTAAATGACTGTGGCTTAAAAAATAAGGAACTTGCTTATGAGTGTATTACATACACATCAAGAAAGCTGACTTCTTACAGACTTGGCAAGAATGTAAAAAAACAGAATATATCAGAAAAAAACTAATCTGCTTTTATTAAAGAATGAACAACAGGACATGTGTTTATCCACAAGGCGTTTCCTTAAAATATGCTTTTCTGCACTTATAAGCATTTGTACAAGAACAGATGTGTCAGCATTTGTATCATCAAGGCAGTATCTTTCCAAAACCAAAAGAGGGGTACGTTTAACTAAAAATATATATAACGTCTGTATTAAATCCAATTATATTAGGGGTATTGGTAAAGACACATTTGTCCTGAGGTAAATGTTACATCTTTCACATCATCTGTACTATATGAGAAGTAAAGTAGAACAGTACCTGAAGCGGCAATGTTAGTCCGTGGGGTTTGTTATAAAAAGTTATTTGTTACTGCTCTGGGTTGATGCTGCAAAGTATATTCTCTCATCAGTGTATATTCTGCAAGTTTCTGTATGCAACAGACTGTGAATGCAACTATAACCAGACTTTGATTTCAGCAGAATCCAGCCAGCAAGACTGAGTGTCTTAAAAAGACCTCAAATCCATCACAGTAAGCACCATAGTAAGTACAATAACAAAAATTAATTTTTCAAACCCTGTATAAAAGTGTTGTAATACAAGGTCAGAATACAAAACCACAGGAGGATTATAAGACAAAGCAGATAGGAGATATACAGCAATATCTATATAGCACATGCAACTCTGATGGACAGTATTTAAGTTGTAGCAGACACAGCCATGGTCTGAATCCTGGGAGTGGAAGTAGGCTGAATACAGAATCATACCCCACAACTGTACAGATAAGACCAGAATGTCCAGTATATGAGCGCATATCTGCTGCCTGTCACCCTGTCCCCCTGGGAAGTCTGTTGGATGATCCCAGATGTTTAAGCAGCAAACAGGGAATACAATTGATTGTCACACAACTATGAGAACAAACCTGTCACTCTAGCAACTCCCGAAACTGTTATGTGAGTAATGAGCCAAGTATGTCCTATCTACACCCCCGTGTTGTCAAGCTGTGACCAGAGTGTGTACAGTAACAGAGTGAGATGTATGTGCACAATACTAATGTGTAATCTGGTACTTTGTGTGGCAACATTCAGGTACTGCTAACAAACATTGCTCCCACAGGTACATTGGATACGAACACTGTGCCGAGATATAAAATGTTTGATACACTGTACTGGTACTGTTTACTCTGGTATTGTATGGAATTATGAGTGTTGCAGTTGCTCTGAATAATAAGGTATCACTGATCACTGTCACCCACACTGTGCTACATAATATAACTGTGTAGGAAAGCCTGTATAAGAGTGTGATAAGTCACTAAAGGTTGAAGAGGGCAATAGGCTAGATATGTCCCACTTCACCTGCATGTGGTCAAGACATGGCCAGTGTCTGTGCAGAAAGAGATGGACAACTATGTGCACAACATCAACCTGGAATCTGGGAGTATGTGTAGAAACAGCTAGTTAGTGTTAACAAACATTTCCTCCACAGGTATATCAGGTAAGAGGTGTATACTGCAGGCAAAACCAGTTCATGTATAACGATGGCGACAGCCATATCACTGTCCAAACTAAGGCTATAGGGCACTGTAGTAATACTTGTAAGGTACAGATAACAGTACTGACTAGGAAAGTAATGTGGACTACAGGAATATACTAGTTGTTAATTGACATCTTTCTCTCCCGCCCACCATATCTCCAACAATAAACTACATACCCACCTCAACTGGTATGTAATGTCTTCACTGTTCTGATTATGTCCTATTGGTTGATAATTATTTAAATCTGTTTCATGCATGTGCTATATTGAAATATTCCAACATTGGTGGCATGTTGCCATCAATGTACCTGCATGCTGTTGTTATTACCACTATGGCCCCATATACGCATGTGTTCCATTTGCAATGCAACTGTTCCGTATCTGGTGTCTGGGTTAATGGGAATATCTATACATGCTGTTATACCTAACCCTGGAATGTGTTGACTATTACTAATCCACATATGATGATAAAATTTAAACACCATAGCACGTTTGGGAAGGCCAGTCCTGCACCACCTTCGGGTGGAACTGCCTCAGGGGATGGGGCTTGTCCCCCCCCTGGGAGCAGGCATGGACAGGAACCTGTTACCCGTTGCCAGGTCCAAGTCGTGGTGCATAGCGAGCTCTGCAGGGAGGTTGGAGATCTGCAATGCCAGCTCGAGGGCCGTATGTTGCAACTAGAGGGTTGGACTAGCAATGAGACTCAGCCCCCAGCAGAGCCACCATCGGGGCTGTGAAGGTGCAGTGGTGACTGCTTATGGGTGGGGACCTCAATCCCACTGTTTCCACTAGGGGGCTCATAGGCTTCCGATTTCCTAACACCCCTCCCCATCAAGGTGTCTACCCCCACGTGTCATATACCACTCCTGTATGTGTCCTGTTTGTCTTATTTGTTAACCTACCCAACCTACCTCCCCAAATATACCTACTATACCTCCCCAACATCTCACTCTCACCTGAAAAAAAAAAAGGGCAATCGGTTCCCAAAAAAAAAAATCTCGCCCCATACATAGCTGTCCATTTCACACACGTGTCCACTGGACACATGTAATCTGGTCTAATTGGCATCACAACATATTATTGTTGTTCTCACCCCTCTCTCAGGGGTTTGAGTGTCCAAATCTACCTCCAAATTCAGTGTATATGCACAGCTGATGCTGTAGAAGAAATGGGCAGCTATGGACCTTCCCTACACCCTCCTGCACATCACTAGCTATTTTCCCTACTGTCTTTCCCTCTTTGTGCCCCTTTTTCACCACTTTCCCATCAACCCTTTTTTCTTTTCTTTTCTTTTAAAGAAATTAGCGTGGGTGTAAGTGGGAGTAAGCACTTTTAAGCAGCAGTAAGAAGAGTTTAAGCTTGTTAGCATGGGGGTAAGCAATGCCTACACAGGTTAAGGAATTTAGAAGCTAACTGAGTATAAGAAACTGTAACCGGAAGTTAGCAGTGCGTACCTCCATGCAAACCCGCTTACAATTGCTTAAAAGTGCCTCAGTCACTCTGTATCCAATGGCCCTTGTTCTACTTAGCAACAAAATAAACAGAACCCAGGACCTTGCACACCATAGCCAAAGTGATTTACCACTAAGCCATGTCAGATATACATAACCCTGATGTTTTCACAAACATATCATCCAGACCAGTCATTCAACAGTACAGCGAATGTATTTCAGCATGTAAATGTATGTGTGTGTGTGTGTGTGTGTGTTTGTGTGTGTGTGTGTGTGTGTGTGTGTGTGTGTGTGTGTGTGTGTGTGTGTGTGTGTGTGTGTGTAGATATAGTGTGTATAGATATATATATATATATATATATATATATATATATATATATATATATATATATATATATATATATATATATATATATATATATATATATATATATATATATATATATATATATATATATATGTATATATATATATATATATATATATATATATATATATATACAGGTATATATATATATATATATATATATATATATATATATATATATATATATATGGACATACATCTGTAGATAAAAATGGGAACATAACAAAAACATATATGTCCACAGGCACTGTTAATGGGATTTAGAGGCCCCAAACAACATACATCTTGTATGAATAGGTGTTCCCTCTCAAAGCCAAACACATCTGTCCTGCAATACACTACCAACTGTTGTAGATCCCATAACCAGGACCTGACACGACATGGGCACAAGATGTTAACAGTGCTCCATCCCACCTGTATGATGTCAGGCTGGTATCAGTAACATATCATGCAGTACAGTCTGGCTTCCATAGGGAATATACAATGTGGAAGCAATCAACATCCCTAGGATACATATACACAGACACATATATGCAGATACAGATATATACATATATATATATATATATATATATATATATATATATATATATATATATATATATATATATATATATATAAAACTACACATACACATGCAGAGGTATGTCTAGGAAGATACATTGTAGAAGGTACACACAATATGGAACAGCCACTATGCCCACAGTTACCACCTTACCACCTGAACACTGTATGAGCCACCCATACAAATGCAATCGTTGCCTGCAACATATACC
>NC_056729.1:1610846278-1610859627 GCF_019279795.1 Protopterus annectens | reverse complement strand
GTGTCCGGTGGGGAACATAGGGAAGGTGCACTGTCTGCATGTCTGTGCCTATTGGACTGATTGACAGGGTGCCATGCCCTTTGTAGCCACTGCAATCACACCATTGCTACTATCAATGGGCAATATATAGGGTACTACCAACATAGGGGCTGTTGCC
Organism: Protopterus annectens; assembly: GCF_019279795.1. Classification (NCBI taxonomy): domain Eukaryota; kingdom Metazoa; phylum Chordata; order Ceratodontiformes; family Protopteridae; genus Protopterus; species Protopterus annectens. Next base: position 1,610,859,470 of record NC_056729.1, on the reverse strand, counting down.
TAGGCAAGTGTGTATGTGTATGACACGTGTTCAGAGTGTTCTCTGGCTAATACAAGAGTTGCTAACATTGTTCACCTGGCCTTGATGTCACATGTAGGGGTATGGATTTGCACCCCAGCCTCTCAGCTATTTCACATCTGTTATCCCTGTACGGTGGACATTGTGATATATACTAGGGCCACCATATAAGAAATTTGCAAAACCCACTTCATATTGAGTCCAATTGTTACACACACACAACCACCTCCAGCCAGGATATGAATGACAAACACAGACACACACACACACACACACACACACACACACACACACACACACACACACACACACACACACACACACACACACACACACACACACACACACACCTCATGTCTGGGATTAGAACTCCTAGAACTCCTACCTAAATAGTTTATTACATTACAGCACTATGCAGTTATAGGACGTTCCACCGAGATTCCTGGAGTATTTCTTTCCCAAAGGTGTATTTCACAGTGAATGATATCAGCAGGATTGTCAAAGTAGGGCATTTGAATTGTAGTGATTGTGACTAGCCTAAAATGCATTGCTCCCTGCACAAACATAGAAACACACACAAAAACATCCACAACTGCCATGTGTGGGAATAGAACCCCTCCCAGAGTTCTATATAACACTACAGCATTAAGCTGTTATAGGACCTGCCATGGGGATTACTGGAGTATTATTTCACCAAAGGTGTATTTCACAGTGAATGACATCAGCAGGACTGCCAAAGTAGGGCATTTGAATTGTAGTGAGTGTGACTAGCCTAAAAAGCATTGTTCTCTACACAGACAAAGACATACACACAGTTGCCCTGTCTGGAATTAGAACTCCTACATAACTAGTTTATCACACTACAGCAGTACACAGTTATGGGACACACCATGGAGATTACTGGGCTACATTTTTCCCAAAGGTGTATTTCACAGTGAGTGACATCAGCAGCCTTGCCAAAGTAGGGCATTTGAATTGTAGTGAGTGTGACTAGCTTATAAAGCATCACTCTCTACACAGACAGAGACAAACACAGTTGCCATGTCTGGGATTAGAACTCCTACCTAACTAGTTTATCACACTATAGCAGTACGCAGTTATAGGATGCGCCATGGAGATTACTGGGCTACAGATTTCCAAAAGGTGTATTTCACAGTGAATGACATCAGCAGCCTTGTCAAAGTTGGGCATTTGAATTGTGGTGAGTGTGACTAGCCTAAAAAGCATTGCTCTCTACACAGAAAGAGACACACACAGTTACCATGTCTAGGATTAGAGCTCCTACCTAACTAGTTTATCACACTACAGCAGTACACAGTTATGGGATGCACCATGGAGATTACTGGGCTACACATTTCTCAAAGGTGTGTTTCACAGTGAATGACATCAGCAGCCTTGCCAAAGTAGGGCATTTGAATTGTAGAGAGTGTGACTAGCCTAAAAAGCATTGCTCTCTACAGAGACACACACACAGTTGCTATGTCTGGGATTCATGCTCCTATCTAACTAGTTCATCACACTACAGCAGTATGTAGTTATAGGACATGCCACAGGGATTACTGGACTACACCTTTCCCAAATGTGTATTTCAAAGTGGATGACCTCAGCAAGCTTGTCATAGTATGGCTATGGGGAGGGCAGTGTGTATGCATGGGCCATGATCCATTCATCTAGAGGTTGACACACTACATGCGGGCACACGCAGGGTTATATTCCACAGGTACATGTATACAGCTGCTAGATGACTACTTCCTTGTACAGTCATGTTGCACAGCTAGCACTTGCACCACACAGTCTGTAATGCTGATGGATACTGGTGGCTAATGTCTACAGTGAGTAACATTTACATCTTGTGCGCGTGTAGCCATTTGGATGTGTGCTGGGTGGGACAGGCCTCATAATGGATGGCTCCTTGTCACAGTCACTCCCTTCCACACATCTATGTACATCTAATTTTGGCTTATTATAGTGTGTTGTCCTTGGATATATGTCTGTATTCCTATCCACTGTGTGTGCAAAGCATGACTGGTGCATACTGAGGCGTGTATGCACTAACATCTGCAGCTGTCAGATATGTATGGTCCACTGTTGTTTGCAGACATGGGCTTCATTTGTTTAAGTGTGTTAGCATGCCCAGTATGCCCTTCTGTATTGAATGTGTGGATCAATATCAGGTAGTTTGTACTCCAGTGCAGACCTTTGTGTTGTACACCTACAGGTAGCAAACTGTTTCTGCAGGGTATCTGTCGATCATTTGGCAATATGGGGACAAACTGTGCAGGGGATAGTGTATACTTTAGGTGATTGAGTCTGTGCTGCTTTAGCTGCATGGTGCAGCTGTTACCAGAGATATTCAGACATGTGTACTGTTATACACTGCAAAGTTTTCTGTCCACATGTACTGTCATGTGGACATTCTTGCTCACAGTGATGTCTTGGGGGACAAGGGTGACTGCAGCTGTGTCTGGTATTGTGGGCAGACACCTACATATTCATGGTAAGTTATGCAATTCTGGAGGGGAAGCTGCAGACACTTGCTGCTGGGTCTGTGTATCTGGTTCAGCACCTTGGTACAGTGCTGGCAGTGGCTCCCATACTTGTAAAGCCATTGACATGACAGTATGGCCTTATCTTGCTGTGGCAATGCCTCACAGCTGTACAGATTTGCACAAGTTACCCAGAGGTAGGGGCCATGGGTCAGGACATTACCACTATTGTGGTGTACAGGCAGGTGTGTAGCCACCCATTTATGTGCTTGCAGCCAGGGATATTGTGTCCACACAGCTTTGTGTTGGACCCTGCACATTCCATGCTGCCCATGCTCCCACCCCCCCCCTGTTATTCTAACCTTTTCCATACATTATGATTACATTCTCTGATACATTCCCTAAGGTTATCACCCCATCACAAGTGTGTGTTAGTGTTAGTCCACAGTTCATGCAATGGGACATGGTGGACATGTTACTGTGGTTTGTCCACATGACCTTGCATATGGCTTATGTGGAGTGTGTTATGTTGTTATTTCGGTATCCATGACATAACATGCATTGGCAGTCCATGTGAGACACAGGCCTTTGGCGGATGCCTGTGGGCCATTAGGTATTGCTGTGGGCCAGATGTGGCAGGCCGTTACATTCTGTCAGTCATGCAGTCTCAGACCACCATTCAGTATATTCCCCTAGGGTGACAGGGTAGGTGTAATAGGTGTTCATGCCAATACCTTCTATCAGTCTTAATCAGGTGGTGTGGATGCTGGTAGGGTGTTACCTATGGCTAGGGATACACCTGCATGGGACACCTGCACTGCATGCTGCATTTTTTCGCTATTGCCATATATAGGTGCAATCATATTGTACCCATTCCCAACAGCAGGGATATGACCAGAGAGGTACCTGTGGGTGGTGTTTGCATGAGCTGTGTGCATGTGTGCTATGGACACTACTTGCATCTGACACACAGATATGCATGGAGCATTCTAGTTATGCTGGCATGTGCAGGTACATCAGCTGTTTCCCAATACATCAATCCTACCTCCTTTGTGATCTGCAAGTGTTCGGGCAGACAACACCGGTATCCCCTACTACAGGACCAGATAATGTGATGCATTCCTGTATGTACAATTCCAAGGGTGTCTCCATTTCACAGTGACACAATATATACTGTATGTCTGGGGTACTTTCTCCTGTGTACTGCTTGTATATCTAGCCAAACAGCCATGCCATGTCAGTCTTTCAGATTGTGACACATATTACCACCATACATTTACAATGGCTTACTGCTAGTATGTGTTTTACTGGTGGAAATTGTCTTTGGCACTGCAGTTGTGAGGACTTGTCCCTGTCATCAGCAGTAGTGGCCAATGGCCACCAGGTCTTACCTCAACATGCATACATGCTGACCACTCTCACACAATATGAACCACACTCCAACCTAACACACACGTACCTGCATATTGTGCGAATGCTGCAACCTATCCTGCTACCTTGGCCACCTCTGGGCATCTGTGCTCCACTGGTAATATACCTACACATACATGTCACTACATTTCTACATAGGGTTGTGGGGGGCACACCTGACTGTTACGACGTGTGTACATCAGATTGGGGGGGCACACCAGACCATTACTAGATTTCTAAATAGGTATGGGGGGCACACCTGACTGTTACTACATTTCTTAGTAGGGTTGGGGAGAGCACACCTGACTGTTTCTACATTCCTACACAGGATTGGGGGAGGGAGGCACACCTGACTGTTACTACATTTCTACACAGGATTTGGGGGGCACACCTGACTGTTTCTACATTTCTACACAGGATTGGGGGCATACATGACTGTTACTACATTTCTACATAGGATGGAGGCACACCTGACACTTGTACACATTTGCTATGACTGTACTGGTATGTCAGGTACTCCATTTTATTCTGTATTTTAACCTATCATGTTGACTAGAGGCATATCAGTGTACAGGTCTTAGCTTTGAGTGACCTACATATTAGTTTCTGACTTCCTACCCTTCAGAACTAACATCCCCACTGCCTGACCTGATGTAGTCTGTCTGTGTAGGCCTGGGGGGGGAGCTGGGGGCAGGTTACCCATAGGCACCATTCTGAGACCATATCACAACCTTTGTTTGTGTTTGTTTACACCTGTCCTGCTGGCTGAGACTGTTGCTGGGCATGTGAACCTCCCTGACTGGCATGTGTGAGTCATATGGACACACATGTGGCCCAGCACATTTTCTGCAGTGGGTTTTGTCGCCCTGTGTGGTACTGGCTACTATGGTGACACCAGTATTTGTTACAGATCTCATGGTGCCACTATAGATGTCTGCTATCTGCTGGTATACCATTCAGCCACCCGATTCCCTTGCATGCTCACATCCATATCATACATACAGGTAACGACACATTCTACTCCATTTGGCAATTGGTAGGTTGAGTGACTTACCTTGTGGGTGTGCCAGTATTGAGGATTGTGCTGGAGGGCTGCCTATGTCGGATGCACATACAGTACAATCATAGCAAATGTGTACAAGTGTCAGGTGTGCCCCCCATCCCATGTAGAAATGTAGTAACAGTCATGTATGCCCCCAATCCTGTGTAGAAATGAAGAAACAGTCAGGTGTGCCCCCCCAATCCTGTGTATAAATGTAGTACACTCCCTATACATGGTTGAACACAGGTAGTTTCATGTCTGGCATCCCTTTTATTGTATGTGCGAGTCAGAGAGAGGTGTCATTCCCTGGGTCCCTACTGTGTCAGTGTATGTGCTATGCATTGCCTCTTTGCCAAGGCCAGGGCATACTGGGCATGCCTCCATCTGCCTACTGGGGCAGGCTCAGGTTGTTCCTCCTCTGGGTCACTGTTCCTGTGCAGGCCTTGGCATTGGTGGGGGGCTGTGTGGCCCTGCCCCTGGCTGTTCCTGCTGCAGCTGTTTCTGCAGGATCATATTGTGTAGCATGGCACATATGATGACAAAATGAGTACATGTAGCTTGTGAGTACTGCAAGGCTCCACCGCATGTGTCCAGGCACTGGAACCATGACTTGAGCATCCTAAACACATGTTCTATTATAAGTCTAGTCTGTGCATGTGCTTTATTATGGCATTCTTGTTCGGGTGTGTGTGCATTTCTGATGGGTGTCATCAGCCACAGCTCCAGTGCATAACCAGCATCTCCCACTAGGTGACCGTAAGGGATGTCCCCATTGGAAAATCTCTGGTACAGCTGTGTCAGATGCCAGATGTGGGAATCGTGATAGCTTCCAGGACAGCCAGCACACACATATTCATTATAATGCCCTGGGCATCACACACGACCTGACAGTTGATGGAGGGGAAGCCCTTGCGGTTGATGTAGACCCTACCCTGATCACCGGGTGGTACTTTGATGCATATGTGTGTGCAGTCTATAGCACCCACTACCTCAGGGTATTCTGCTATTTGGTGGAAGAGACGCATATTGCTGGCCAACACCTCACCAATGTTGAGGAAATATACGTGCTCACCAGCATGTGCTGACATGGCATCCAGGAACTGGTGGAATACTCTGGATGCTGATGCCTGTGAGATCCCCATGATATCCCCAGTTGAGCTTTTGGAGGCACCTGTGGCTAGTATTCCTAGGCCTACACATACTTTGGTATCCACTGGGATGGGTTCCCCTCTGTTAGTTTGGTGTGTCAGGCATGGCCGGCACAGCTCAACAATTTGTGTAGGAGGTCCCTGTCCACCCTATAGAGCTCCACTATCTCCAGCTCATGTAGCCCCTGGTAGGTTACCCTGGGTCTGTGCACTCTTCTCCATCTCCTCACTGTAAATTGGTCAGCAGCATTCACATCCTCACCACCTTCAGCCTCTTCCACATGTTGTTGTATGATGCCTGCTGCAGCCCCTATCATTTTGTTGTTTTGTTTGTTAAAAGTTCCCTGCTTGTATACACCGGTGGTGTAGAGTATGGGAAAAACCAGAGGGAAAGGTGTTTGCATAGTTTATAGTAGTTTTCTGGGCTGGGCTGGTCTGCTGCCTGTGTAATTGGCTGATTCTGATACATTTCACCTGCCAGCTATGCCCATTCTCCCAGATTACCTTGCTATTGTTGTTTTCCTTTCCCACTGAGTTCTTGTTTAAGCCCATGGGTGCGCCGCACAAACACAGTACTTAAATGTGCACAGAGCTGATATTTCCTTATTTACTTTTTATTTTTTCATTTAAAACCCGGTGCGCAGCACGCACACCTGCTTAGGAAATGTAAAGAGTGTAAGGCAACCTCAGACACACCCCCTTGCTTAGCTGTGCTCAGCTTGGAGCAAACCCGAGCCACAGGGCTCCAGTCCACTTACAGTATGCCTGACACACCCCTCCTATGATGTCAGCTAACTCCTAGGCTTGCACCAAGCTATTCCTGCTCTTACACTGTTGGGAGCTGACTAGCATGCAGGGGAAATCTGTAATTCACTATCATTCCCCTCATTTGCATAAGATTGCCTACTAATGCATTGTTACATGTCCCACACTAATCCTCCCCCCTTAGCAACCACTATTCATTGGCCATGTTGTCTTCTGCCTGCAATTGAGTATAATGGCAGGGTAGTGATTTTAGTTAGAATGCTTATTTTATGTTTATTTTCTTATTCCCCCCCGATTCCGTTTGCACGCAGCTGCCCTACGCTTAACCAGCCAAGATTGGCTAAAAAAAAAAAAAGTTGATTTTTTTCCAAGTGTTTTCTATGCCAATGGCCTTATAGTTGGCCAGTGGCATGCTTTATACATGATATCCACCTTTTATTTGGAGCTGTCATGGCTTCGTTTTGTAATTTGCAGAAATGTACTCTGTTACTGGCGGAGTACATTTCTGCAGATTACACTAGTCCTGCACGGCCGGTTTCCAGCTTCCTGGATTGCAAATTCACCTCATTTGCATGGATTTCTCCTGTAAATGGGGTAATTTGCATACAGGGGATGAGTCTGTGCAGGACTAGTGCAGGGGCGCTTGTGCACGCGCCTACAGGTTATTCCTGGATCACACGGCAGACATATTGCCTGCTGGAGCTCCTGCACTAATCCTGCATGCTGTGCAAGGCTTGCAGAATCCAGGGAATGTTTCTTTTAACAATTGTTTTTAAGATGCATTTGCCAGTATGTTTTTTTCTCCTTCCATACACTTTTATACATCTGAAGTCTTCATACCATTTGGTAAGCTTATTTGTAAAAAATGCAGTTCCATAGCTCATCACAGATTAATTATTTCTTTTTTTGAAATTCAGAGTTGCTCAGGCTGTTACATCTGCAGCCCTCTGAATGGTTCCCAGTTTAGACTTGGTGCTCCAACTGAGAATTGAAACCTTTGACTTGGTGGTGGAATCAGCCTCATGGTCTGACTGAGCTGGGCCACTTTGCAGCTTTACATCCCTGGGTATGGCCCCTGATTTCGTAATCAGTGATTTCAGAAATATAAGCATCATTACATATAAGTCTCTTTCTCATGCTGTACCACTCCAAGTGAAATTTAGTATAAATTATACCAATCAGTTATAAACTACAGCACAGTTCTGATTGACAGCACTGGAATATTTAGACACATTTTGTGCACACCTGGTCTTTATGGAATTGCATGAGACCTTAAAGTCTCATCCTTCAAGAGGGACTCCTGAATGCTTGAATGCTGAGGTTGGTGCTTCTGTATCTGGAGGTAACTTTTGTACTAAATGTACACCATGTTCTTTAGCAGTTTGAGATCTTCCTTAAAAAAGTCACTGTTTTTCTCTAGTTAGAGCTCAGATGATTCCAGGTATGCTGTTGCAGCAGTAGACCAGTCGTGCAGCCCCGCTTCTCCTGTCATAAGGAAAGTTCTCATCTTTTGATTGTAACAGCTACTCATGCATTTCTTAAGACTATCTTAATTCTTTGAAGCTTCTACCTAGGGTTGTGAATGATACTGTGATAGTCTTGACTTGAGATACTGTCATTTCAACTTTGTTGTGAGTTTCAAATGCCCATTTAGTTAGTATCTGTACCAAAGATATAAAGTGTGCTCTTTTCAACATGAAGTCTTATTCGAGATATGTAGTATGTTCCTTATTTCATGTAGTCGGGACCCATGATATTAGGTATGTTCCATATCTCATGTAAAAACGAAAAACAAAAAACAAACTGTAGAAATCACAAAAAAAAAATATGACCAGAGTCCAAGCAAAACTCTTACTTAATGAAATACAGTGAAGCGCTTTTTGTTTGTAAAATAACAAACTCCATCAGACTAAAACAGTGTTAAAGCACAACTGAACTTCTTAAATAGCATTTTATAAGCCCGCCCTACACTAGAAAGGAAATGATGTCATGAACAATATTTTAAACTTTAAAACATTTTAAAAATATAAAGAGCATATATATAAAACATACATACATAAAATACATTAACTAAATTTCCTCATTAATAAATAATAATAATAATAATAATAAATATGAAATATTTAGCACTCACACGTATGAAGAAGTTACTAGAAATTAGTTGAATATGGCCTATAAGAGAATCTCTATTGCTCTGAATGATATGTTTTTGGAAAATAGAATTACTATTGACATTTATAATTATTTGAACATTATGTCACCCAGTATTCCGACTATATTTGGTACTCCAAAAATACATAAGGATGTAACCAATCCACCTTTATGACCTATAGTGGATGGTCGCAACTCCATTACATACTCTTGTGCCAAATTTCTTGATAGTAGATTAAAGAAGTTTTTGGATGGGCAAGCACAGATCTGCAAGGATTCTTGGCACTTTCTAAGCTTGATGGATGGTATTAAATATTCTGATCAGGTTTTGTTTGTGACAGTGGATGTAAAGGATCTGTTTTCTGTCATACCCCAACAGGAGGGTATTCAGATTATAGAGCATTTTCTATTTCAACAAGCTGTGCCACAATCAGAAATCAATTTATATGTTGATCTGTTTGACATCGTACTTTCCAATAACTTCTTAATATTTAATAACAGCTACTATCTTCAAAAGGTAGGAGTTGTGATGGGCTCACCTTGTGGGATCATTTTCGCCAATTTATTTATGGCAGGATGGGAACAGAAATATGTCCTGGGAGGCAATTATGATGATAACATTATGTTGTATCTCCATTATCTGGACGATATATTCATCCTATGGAAAGGTGACCAATAATCTGTGGAACAATTTTTAGGATATATTAATAACACAACACAGTATTTAGAATTTACACATGCCATAGATGAGCAAGAAATAAACTATTTGGATATTATCCTTATTAAGGATAGAATTAACCAAAAATTTATTGCAAAAATACACAGGAAGCCAACTTACTCTAACTCTTTCCTGCATTTTACAAGCTCCCATCCTTTATTGAATAAGAAAGCAGTAGTAAAAGGACAATTTGTCCATACTGTTGAAATGGTTAGCTTGGAAGCAGATTTTATTTTTGAGTGCAGGCATCTCACAGAGATGTTTATAAGGAGGGGTTATCCTGTTAGTTTATTGCATGAAGTTTATACTGAGGTTAGCCATAAAAGGAATAATGGACATTTTTCACCATTCCTAAATCAATAGGTGAACCAGGTATATATACAAAAGGAAGATAATTGTATAGATTATAATGCAACCTTCATTACATTTAATGTTAATTTTTATGAGATAAAAACAATAATTAAAAAAATGGCATTTAATCGAGGTTGAAGCACCTGTTATTAATAAATTTAAGGATGGTGTCAAAATGAAGAATTTAAGAATTCTTCTTGAAACGTGTAAAATAACAAAAAAAAAAACACCAAGTAAAAGGCATGAAAAAATGTGGAATGTGGAATTTATGCAAGCATATGTATGAGGGTAAATATGTTCAAATTAATGGTCAGAAATACAATATATATGATAAACTAAATTGTAATTCGAAAGAGCTGGCATATGTGGCAATGTGTAAGCATTGTCCAGCTTATTATATAGGAAAGACTACTGGAACCCTAAAAGAAAGAGAATATGAACACCTATATGCCATTAGAAAGATGAATTTAACAAATGCACTTGCAAAACACATACAGGAGTATGGTGAACATAGATTTGAATTTTGTGGTATCCAACAAGTCCATGAGCAACTTAGGGGGGGCCCATTGAAGCTACATTTAGAAAGAGCAGAATTAATCTGGCAACTAAAACTACATTCTTATGTATGGCTGGGTTTGAATGACTACTGTGCAATCAATAGTATACTCAGGCTAAAAGCATTACTTAGGTGAGATAATCTGTAAGCTGGTTTTAATTATTGCCCACCTGTGTTAGGGTAGTGATTTAATAAGTGTATTGACTTATATATATATATATATATATATATATATATATATATATATATATATATATATATATATATATATATATATTTTTCTATAACAAGAAATATTTTAATTAGTAATAATCAACTAGGATATCTTTAAATTATTTATTAATGAAGGAATTTAGTTAATGTATTTTATGTTTGTGTGTTTTATATATATGCACTTTATATTTTTTAAATTTTTAAAAATTTTAAATTTTGTTCATGACATCATTTCCTTTCTAGTGTAGGGCGGGCTTATAAAATGCTATTTAAGAAGTCCAGCTGTGGTTTAACACTGTTTTAGTCTGATGAAGTTTGTTATTTTACAAACAAAAAGCGCTTCACAGTATATCATTAATTAAGAGTTTTGCTTGCACTCTGGCCATATTTCATGTAGTCTGGAGCCGTGATATGAGGTACATTCCACATCTCATGTACTATGGGTGCACAATATCTGGATTGTTCCTTATCTAATGTAGTCTGGACCATTAATATGAGGTATGTTCCTTATTTCATCTAGTCTAAACCCATGTTTGTTATTTCATGTAGTAAGGACCCATGATATCAAGTATGTTCCTTATTTCACAGAGTCTGGACCAATGATATCAGATATGCTCCTTATATCATGTAATCTGGCTCATTATATTTATTGACTTCTTTTAGATTGCATGCTATGACCCATTAACTGCCTGGGTGATGGACATTCACTGACTGATGAAATTTCCTCATCATTACTTAAGCAGGCATTTGTGACCTTGGTCTTCAGGAAGCCATCTTTAAATCCTAGTGTTCTGTGTAATTTCCATCCTTTCTTGAACTTGATCAGAAGAACATTCAAGAATATTGTTTATGAGAATTTTGAATTATTTCTAAGCAATTACATGTTTTATTATCTGTTTCAATTTGGACTGTGAACTCACCATAGTAAGGAAAATGACCTCACTAGGGTAATCAGTGGCCTTCTAATGAAAAGAGATCAATATCATTTCTGAGTTCTAGCATCCCTGATCTCCCACTGCATCTGACAGGTAATCACAGTATCCTGTTGGAATGACTGGTTTTACTGTGATGCCTCTATTACCATTAGGGACTGTTTCACCTTTATCGTATTAGGTTATACCTAGAGGTAGGTCTCCATCTACCAGCTGGGATTGATGTGTCTACAGGGTTACGTGTCCTTTGCTATTCATCATATTACATCAGAATTGTGGCATGTTAAAGTGAACAACATATTATCACTGCTATACCAGCAATACAGAACTATATTGCTTCTTTAGTCAGGAATGTGACTCTCTGGATTATGTGAACTATGCCCGTAGTTGGGCAAAAAGCAATCACCTGAAGGTCAGAACTTCTCTGACTGAGGCCTTAACTGTTTATGCTACCTTCATTTGACCCCTATTGCACTTATGGGAGAGCTAAGCTGGAGTTTGTTTTGAAGCTATGCCAACTAATACTATGTTAACATGTAGGTTCATTGATAGTTACTAGGCATCAGTCTAGGAGACCATTAAGAAACCAAGCCCAAATTCCCAGTTGCCCCAAGTAGTCTGGTTAAGTTATTTGCTCTAGGTCACACAGTAGGTAAATGAAAATAGAAAGATTCAAACTATGTACCCTGGCACAGTTAGTAGCTGATTAACAAGTCAGACCTTTAGTCCTCTGTGCTGACAGCCTTATAAGTGTCAGCTATTTTAAAGGCCTTTCAGTACTATCTGAGAACAATTACATGAAGTAAGCATCTTATTCTATCCACTGACCATTCTGCAGTTAATCAGTCTTTGGCCTCATCAATACCTGACTACTGAAATGTCCTACAGCTTGAACTGTCTGTTGCTGAGTTTGATTGCTTGGTGTGGAAATATGTTGCATGAGCCATAATTCCATTCCAGTGACATTTCTCCAGCCCTGCTGAGGTTCTAATGTCTACCTATATGTTCGCATGAAAAGTACAACAATGTAATAATGTATTATTATTATTATTAGGAATAGTAGTACAATAGGCAGCCTTAAACACCTTTGACAGTCTGTTACAGGTCAGAATGGCTTATCCAGAACATATCTGGCAATCAGCTGGAGGTCAGACACTGTGAGAAACAAACAAATGCAAGTCCTGTAAAACAGAATTGGAAACAGTGACAAATCTTGTTCCTGGGTGTGATACACTCATGGCAGAGAGCCTGTATACTGAAAGGCATAATAATGTGGCAAGGCATCTGCACTGGGGATTGTGTAAACACTACAAAACTAAAGTAGGTGAGAAGCACTGGAAGCACAACCACAGATCATTATAGAGAAAGATGAAGTTAATACCACATGGGATCATCCATTATC
>NC_056729.1:1610781278-1610843778 GCF_019279795.1 Protopterus annectens | reverse complement strand
CTAGCTCAACCAGTAGCCACTAATTCAGCATGTGTGTGTTGTACACTAATAGGTCTTCTCCATTTCTAGCTTATTTTCATTGAGATCTTGTCTCAGACGTGGAAGACTGCACTATATAACTATTTCTGTTTTAGGGGTTGGCATAATGGTTAAGTTGTTTACTTCACAAACACAAGGTACAAGATCTGATTCTCATGTTTGAATGAAATCGGACAGGTTTAAAATGGATTGCAGTGGCTACTACCCTAGCACAAACCTATGTAAGAACTTGGAGGGAAAAGAGGTACAATTCTGCTGTCTGACCTTATTTAAACATTAAGTGACAATCGGTATTTCCCTGTGACTTTCCCTTGCATAGCTCTTAGTTTACCAACATACCCCTCTATGTAGGTGTCTAAGGTATTTGTAGAAAAAACTGGGTTGAGTTGTGCAGCTAGGCTTATAAATATCCTGGTGGTCATTAACCTGTAAACCTATTTTTCTTCTCATCTCTGCTTTCTTCTACTTCCCAAGAAGGATTCTAACGCTATTCACTGAACTGCTTTCAAATGAACAGAATTTCACCGATTACAATTCGGACCGGAGTTCCGCTGTGGTGACCCCTAACTGGGAAAAGCCGAAAGACACAAACAAACAATTATATGAAATGGTACTTTGTTGAAGCTCATTGCATATGGAATAAGTTTCTGTGGGTGGCACAGCTCTCACCCCTTTCCTAAGGGAGAATCCCATAATTTTATTTTCAACTCAGAATTTATCATATTTTAGGAACAAGAATAGATTTCTGATTACAATTACTTTGACAAAGGGCAGCTTTATCTAACTACATTTGATGAAGTACCACTTAAGCAAAAGAAATGTAATAGGGCAGTAGAGTTAAATCCCCTCAAGTAAGTAAATAAATTTACCAGTGTATAACTGAGATTACTCCCCATGTTAGTGTAATGATTAAGATATTTGCTTCATACTCATAAGGACCAAAGTTCAATCCTGACTTCTCTTTACTGTCTTTGTAGAATTTTCCTGTTCTCCCCATGCCTGTGTGGCCTTCCTCCTACCACCCAAAAACATGCTGGGAGTTTTTGCTCCAAGGATAGATGAAGCTTAGACTCAGTCCTCCAAAATGAATTCTAGAGGTTTACTAAAAGAAGGCACTCAAAACTGATGGAGTCATAGGGCAACAGTGCAGACCCTAGTTGATGCTTATCAGGGGAAAAGTTATGCAAGCCAACCACTTTAGGCATCATCTGTTGTGCTCAGAATCCTCTAGATGAGTGAACATGGATTACAGGCTCCATGCTTTAGGGCTAACCACTCAGTAGTGTGAAAATGATTCTAAGTTAGTTGGTCATGTAATCTAGTGTCCCCAAAAGTGGCATGAGTATTTGCAAGTATTAAGTGTGTTGAGGAGCTAGCCTCCTCTGATCTACATCAGAGATCCATGCTAATCATGTCGCCTACATGCCCCCATCATAGCCACTATAAAGCCCAACAGCCAAGAACCAGTCAGCTAACTGTCAGTCTAGCTACCCAATAAAGCTAACTTTATATACATGCCCAGAAAAGAAGACAGCTTGATTAGTCAAAAATGGGTATTACCAGACTTGACGTCTGTCTGGCCAGACTTCCTAAGATGTGATAATTGCTTTTTCCCAATCACTACTGCAGTAGATGGATCCCTTGCTACAGTGTTATGCACTGGCCACATTTCAATGTTTTTATAAATAACTGAATGCTTTTATTATACTGAAGCTCAGTTCTACACGATCACCTAAGAGTGTGTTTTTTTCCAGAATTTAAAAAATAAGGTCATGCAAAATTTTAGATCTGATTCTTTGGAGAGCTGAATTGTGGTTCTGTGTAGGCTGAAAATATAATGATCTAGGAAATTTGCACTATTTCATCACATTATGTCACTGAAGACAAATACTGGCACAGTGGTGCAGCCGGTAGCATTGCTGCCTCACAGCGAGAGGTTCTTTGGTTCGATTCTTGGCTGCAGTGCCTTCTGTGTGGAGTCTGCATGTCCTCCCTGTGTTTGTGTGGGTTTGCTCCAGGTGCTCTGGATCCTCCTGTATTACAAAGAGATGCATCTAGAGCATTTTTTCCCAGGCTGCGGCTGAAAACTGGCTTCGTTCTAAGTTGGACTTTCCCGGTAATTAAATATCAAATATTTCACATAGCTGCATTCTGCACTGGCCTAGTGCAAATTTTTGTAGCTTGCTGAGATCTTGTGACAGTGACTCTAATACAGGAAAGGCTGTTAGGCTGGGTAATGAGGGAGAAAAGAAATATGCTGCAAATAATGAGTAGAAATATAATATTAAATATACCACATAAGACCTTTCATCTTTTTTCTCAGTCAGCCATCATCTAGTATTACAAAATGCTAATTAACAATAAAACATAGTATTGTAAATAAGACAGCTCACTGGTACAGTGGGTAGCATGTTTCCTAATAACTCTTCCTTCACTGGTTTGATTACCAGCTGTGGTACGTTCTGTGTGGAGTCTGCTTGTCCTACCTATGTCCATGTGAGTTTTTGCCAGATGCCCCAGTTGTCCCCAACATACTAAAAATATGGTCTTAGATGAATTGATTATCTGCTAAATTGTCTGTAGGAGGGTATGCCATGTATGTCAGTGTGTGGTGTGTGTGTGTGTGTGTGTGTGTGTGTGTGTGTGTGTGTGTGTGTGTGTGTGTGTGTGTGTGTGTGTGTAAGTATATCCTGTGATAATCTAGTATTGTCGACAAGACTGGATTCTGTGGCTTGCACTCAAAGCATGCTGGGATAGACTAAAGCTCCCCTATCATCCTGAAGAGGATAAGATGGGTTTTGGAAAATCATTTAATAAATACTGTAAACACAGATGATCACTGTATATGTACCATGCTTTCTACCACTGAAAATCTTAACTTTCATCGTGTTTTTCACTTAAGTTGTCATACAGTACTACAAAAAAGTTAAAGTGAAAATTAAATAAAGAATATAGTATATACCTGGAGAGCAACTGCAATACAGGGCTGATTTTTTCCCATGTTAAGTACAATGATCCTTAAAGGATGCAAGAAATTCTCATAATATACAATTTTTTATCAAGTATTCTGCACAAAATATTTTAGCAACATATTATGCACCATTATTAAGTTGCTAAAAGAATCACTTCGTTATCTGAATCAAGCAAAGATAGGTTGAGTTTTTAAGATGGAATGTTTCATGCTTCAGGTCGGCTCTTGGTTGTACCATGCTGAATAAATGCTTAGAATAGTGTATGTTACAAAACAAGTTATTTTATTGACATTTAACACAAGGCAGAGGTTGATGGTATATGTAGTTGACCTATATTTGCCTTAACAAGGAAACTATGAAAAGGTCACTGCTAATACATGTTATAATCACCCTAAATGTCATGTAGCTTTTTCCTAGACCTTAACAAATCTCCAAGGAAAACATAGACAGGGCAATCACATCAGTTAATTGTATGACAGAGTTCTGGAATTGGAAAACATCCACCCAGAGGGAATGCATGACACATGGTAGACATCATGAATGTGACTGCAGTTTCCTTTTACCATCACAATAGTTAAACACTACAACCAGATTCAGAAGTGTCAAGTCAGCTTAAGCATTTTGTATGCGGTGAAATAACACATCACAATAAGTTGTCACTCAGGGGGGAATCTTGTGGAATGACGCTACAACCATGACAGTTTAGATTTGCAATATTGCTGAAACCTCTGGCACAAAAATTTTGATAGTAAGTCATGACTAGAGCATATGTCAAATGACTACATAAATGCCCTTAGCACTATCCATTTGAAACAGCAAAATGATGTTTGGATTAGTACTTAACGAAGATAGAAAATAATAGCTAAAACACTTAATAATCCATTTACCATTATTTAAAATGGATCAAGTCTTGCATGATATGACTAAGGGGATGCCTGAAAATTTTAAGAAGGATTTATTAGAATGTTGTAGATTTTCAGCGACTATCCAGAATTGGTCTAATGTGTTAATAATGACATTATGTATCATGAAAACAGTTAATTACAGTGACATGCTGGGTCTTTGGGTCTTCAACAGCCTTCTGTCTTATGGAAAGAGTTTCTTGCAAAAACAGATTAGACCTTAAATAAATTTCCACTGTATTTATTCTTTATAATATTAAATTAAATTAATTTATAATAATAGACAATTAGTTTGCCTCAGACTACTTGAAAGAAAATAGATTGTAATATTCTACAGAGATTACTAACTTTTGGAAATGTATGTAGAGATCAGAAATATGCTTGTGCTAAAATGACTGCAGTGTCTCCCCTGCAAATAAAATTATATTTTGCCTGTATGGAAGGGTAATGACATTATCAGCAAGGGCTATGAGCCTTAATTGTTTGCGACAAGTAATTTGATAAATTGATGTTGGTTTCATCCTGGGCATGGACCAAAATGCTGCTTTAGGAAGTTTTCAATATTGTATTACCCTGAACTGCATGTGGGAGACCTGCCCCCCGTGTTGCAGCATGAGAGCCGTCTCAGTGAATAATTTTGTCAGAACAAAATGCTGAAAAACACTGAAAGAAACAAGTGGTGGTCAGTGGTGTAATACTAATAACAATACATACACGCACACACACAATGTGCTAATAGCACATAAAAAGAATAGCACAGAGGAAATGGAAATTTAATGAAGAAAGTGGGGTAGTTGAGGAGGCACAGTATCCACTGGGGAGCAGAAGGGTAACGACAGAGATAAGGGAAACAAAATGAAAGAGAAATGGATGAATTTTTTTTAGATATCTATATCTATCTATATATGTGTATATATATATATATATATATATATATATATATATATATATATATATCAGAAGTAATCAAAGTTGGGACACACTTAGCAGGTGGTGTAAAGATGGCAGAAAGATCATGAAAGACTTGGAGGAAGCAAAGGTACAGAATGAATACTTTAGATCAATATTTACAAAGAAAAGCAGGGAGAGGGAGGCATTCTGGAAGAGGTGGGGCAGAACAGGGGGGTCTATATTATGTTATCGAATACTTAATTAACAAAAAAATTGATCAATTAAGGACTGTATAAATATGGTGGTCAGAAGTTGGTATGCTCATCTGATGAAGTTGTACTGATGAAACGCAGTTTCAGTTAAGGGGTTCATTTTGTACGTGTGTGCTCAATAAAGTTTGTGGTGCTATCTAGTGAACCTTCCAGTGCCTTATTTCTTGGTTAAAAAAAAAAATGGAAATAGCAAGACTGTTTACATTTGGGCACCGCGTTTGTGCGGCATGCCTCAGGGCTTAAAAGGGGAGCAAATGGGAAGGGGAAAGATAAAAATAAAGGAAAATACCAGAGTTAAAGCAATCAAGTTCACATAACATAGCTGGCAGGAGGAATGCATCATAGTCAGACAATCATACAGGCAACATCTGTAGCATAACGGTATAAAGTATGTAAACACCTTACAGTCTGTTTTTTCTCACAAATTCTGCACCATTGGTGGACACATGCAGGGGAATTTTAACTGGAAAAATGTTAGGGGCTGCCATTGTTTTGATCCATCAGTATGTGCTAGAGGCTGACGGCGGAGAGGAGGATAATGCTTACAAGGAGGAGGAGAAGAGTGTTCAGACTCAGGGTAACTTACAGGGGCTACATGATCTGGAGATAGTAGAATGCTACAGGGTGGACAGAGACATACTTCAGCAAATCACCAAGCTGTGCCAGCCTCAAATCAGACCTAGAACCAACAGAGGGGAACTCATCCCAGTGGATATCAAGGTATGTGTAGCCTTAAGAATTCTAGCTACAGGCACTTTCCAAAGACCTACTGGGGACATCATGGGGGTCTCACAGGCATCTGTATCCAGGCTACTTACCACCAGTTCCTGGATGCCATGCTACCACATGCTGGTGAGCACATTTACTTCCCCAACACCTGTGAGGAGAAGACCAGCAATATGCATCTTTTCCACCATGTAGCAGAATACCCGGAGGTACTGGGTGCTATAGACTGCACACACATCTACATCAAAGCACCACCTGGTGAACAGGGTAGGGTCTACATAAATCGCAAGGGCTTCCCCTCCATCATCTTCCAGGTTGTGTGCAATGCCCAGAGCATTA
Organism: Protopterus annectens; assembly: GCF_019279795.1. Lineage (NCBI taxonomy): Eukaryota > Metazoa > Chordata > Ceratodontiformes > Protopteridae > Protopterus > Protopterus annectens. The sequence continues at coordinate 1,610,837,637 of NC_056729.1, read as the reverse complement.
TCATGAATGTGTGCTGGCAGCCCTGGAAGCTATCACGACTCCCACATCTGGCATTCATCACAGCTGTACCAGGTATTTGCCAGTGGGGGCATCCTGTATGGCCATCTGGTAGGGGATTCTGGGTATGCACTGGAGCCATGGATGATGACACCCATCAGAAATGCACACACACCCACACAAGAATACCATAATGAGGCACACGCACAAACCAGGATCATTATAGACCGTGTGTTTTGGATGCTAAAGTCACGGTTCCACTGCCTTGACATATCTGGTGAAGCCTTGCAATACTCGCCATCCACATGTGCACACGTGTTCATAGTATGTGCCATGCTGCACAATATGATCCTGTGGAAACAACTGCAGCAGGAACAGCACAGGGAAGGGCCACACAGCCCACCACCATTGCCAAGGTTCCCGCAGGCACAGAGGGACTCACAGGAGGAGGCCCCTGAACCTGCTCCTGTAGGCAGACAAAGAGCGTGCACAGTATGCTCAGGCTTTGGGAAAGAGGCAATGCATAGCATACACACTGACACATTAGGGACCCCCAGGGACTGACACTCCTCTCTGACTCACACACACAGTAAAATGGATGGCACACACATCACATTACCTGTAACTTACCATGTATAGGCAGTATACTGTGTGCGTCCAACATAGGCGGCCCTCAAGCACCGTCCTCACAATTGCCACAAGCACAAGGTAAGTCAGTCTTCTTAACAATAAATTAATGGATTAGTATGTTTTGCTAGCATATCTATGGTACTGCTGTATGCATGCAAGGGAATGGGTGGCCTACTGGGATATCAGCACACAACTGACAGCTATGTGGGATACCAGGAAATGTCCGAAACTGGCCTTCACACACTATGCAAATAGTACCCAAGGTGGCAAATCCCACTGCAGTATATGTGTGGGGACAACTAACTGGGGGGGTCATAGCTCACAGACATGGATGCCAGGGTGGGAGTCCCATACCCACCCCTCACACCCACACAGCAATTCAGCTGTAGAAAACCACAGATAAATGTCTGGTAAAGGCACACAAATGGCAGCAATGTTGAATTACCCCCCTACTGACTCACACAGTGATAGCACAGCAGAATCCACAGTTGCAGTAATGCTATGAAGGGTAAGAAGTCTGAAACTCAAATGTATGCCAGTACAATCTGACCTGGGCTCTTTACTGATATGCCTTTAGTCCCCAGGACAGGGCACAAAAGTATGGTAAATGGAACCAAAATGTAAAGCAAATATCAGCACAGTCTGAGCAAATCTGTACAGTTGACAGGTGTGCCCCCCCATATTCCCACACAAATGCAGTAACATGTATGTTTGCAGGGAAATAGGAGCATAGCACACATTGGCAGGGCTGTACCAATAAACATGAAAACATGTTGCCTGATCACACTATGCAGGGGTCAATGAGCTATGTGTATGTACAGCTAATACTGTCTGGATCTGGCCAGCACATTCTCCTGGCAGTTGTCTTGTAGTGCTCTAGGTACAGTGTTTCCTTGGCAGGGCTATGTGCAGATAACTGCCATGCCAACTGTTATGCATGTTAGTGACACCCACTGCTCTGTTACTGACATACCTGGAAGTCACAGTGCTATGTGGAATATACTACACATATTAGTGACATCTTGAAGGATGTGTAGCAGATGTGCCAAGGCTTTTGTGAATATAATCCATTAAGTACAGAAGAAGTAATTAGGGACCTGGGGACCCAAGTTGATAGCAATCTCTCATTTGACAACCACGTGGCCAAAGTGGTTAAAAAAACATTTTATATAGCCCACCTAATCATGAAGGGATTCACATCTAGATCAGGGGAGGTCATCGTGCCTCTTTACTCATCCCTCATCAGGCCCATAATAGAGTACAATGCCCCTTTTGGGATGTACCTTACCAGACACCTGCAGCAACTGGAAAGACCCCAAACGTACCTCACCAAGAGGATCACAGGGCTCAAACAGATGCCATATGCTGCCCTGTTAAACAAACTCCAGCTCTACTCAGTGGCATACCGCCTGCTCAGAGGTGATCTGTGCCTGATGTATAAAGCCATGTCCAACCCAGAATTAATGGACATGCTGCACCTCAGAAAATCCAAATCCCATCGAGCTACATGCTTGAGACACTTGAACCTCAGCACTGAAATAAATAGGACATGCTGGAGGGACAGATTCATAACCCAGAGGCTCCCTTCACTCTGGAATAAAATCCCAGTCCAGGTTAGGCAGAGTCCTTCATTGACTCTCTTCAAGAGGAATCTTGATGAGTGGATGGGAGATTGTAGGTTTACCCAGGGTACAACTTCTGTGTCACTGTTAGACAGAGGCACAGTATACTAACCTCAAAAAAGGGCATAGCAAAATTAATTTAAAATGGATGGCGAAAGCCAAACACACTCTGGCTAGGCTTATAAATGCCCTAGGGCAGATAGCCTAGTATGAACCTATGAACCTATAAGTGCTTTTTGGTACTGTTGCTAGTGGTCATTCTCAATAATCATTTTTCTTATGTTTGCTTTTACAAATAATGGACATGCCTGCACAGTTGAATGCACTCTGTACCCACACCCATAGCTCCCAACCTCTGACAGCAAGATGTCTGGACAAGGGCAGAAATAAAAGTGGAAAAAGGCACAATGATATGCATGTGTTGTAAATATTGCCCTTACATACTGAAAAAGTTGGTAGGGTGAGGGGTTTGCAGTAGCGGGAATTGTCTGAAGGTTATATATTCTAAAACAGTAATGTCTGTATTATTTTGTAACATCACACTTCAAAAACACAAGTTTACATAGAAAGTATGAGACCTCTAGCCAAGCACCTGGACAACCTGCCAAAAGAATTTACATAGCTTCCCTCATAATATTGGTGTATGCATCATACAACTAGTATTCCTCTGGCAAAGCACTGTGATGATCTGAGAATGTCTGGCACTAGGTAATGACACAATATATTGCAGTTTCAGACTACAGATATGTCAGAAAATGTCTGCTAAACAAACCAAGTACCCTGAGGAAAGTCCTGTGTACTCCTGATAGATATGGCTGTAGCACACAAAACCCTGGACTGGAGTTCACCTATCTCTGGAATGCAGTCCCACTCTAACTATAGAAAGTCACACTGGGCATGCCCCTACACTTAGAGAATCACAGAACATGTTGGAACCCACATCTGAATATATGACTGTATTGTGTATATATGTTTGTGCATACAGACAGCTATGTACACCTCAACTTCCCCCACACACACACACACACATATCAGACAGGATTACCCTCAGCTAGCTGTAGGTGGCCTATATGTGATATATCTGCATCTGTTGCATGAGACACATACACATATATATGGGCAACAGATAACATACATCAAGTATACGCACACATAGATGTGGGGAAGTGAGAGACAGACAGTGATAGACAGAGAGAGAGCGACACAGGGGCACACAGAGTAAGTCACACACACAGATAACCTGAATGGCATACAGTGATGTCCTGCTGCGGACAGTGGCATACAAGTTGTAAGCAGTTGCATGTGCCGGCATAAAAGGTGAGCCCCATTGTGTAACAGTACTGAGGTTGGGTTTATAATATCACATCACCTGCGTGTGTGTGTGTGTCCATAGGTCTAAGTATAAGGAGACTCTTCATACTCAGTACACTTCACATTGCCCTGCTTTAAAAGATCTGTTACTGTCATTAACCTTAGAAGTACCATTGGACAGTAATCATTTCTATAAGCTCTGTAGCACATGTGATAATTGCGTAACACTGTAATATAAATAACTAGATAAGTAGGGGTTCTAATCTCAATACTAGCAAGTGTGTGTGTGTGTGTGTGTGTGTGTGTGTGTGTGTGTGTGTGTGTGTGTGTGTGTGTGTGAGAGAGACAGTTGTGTGTGAGGGAGTGTGTGTTTAGGTCATTCCCACCCACAACACTTCTCAGTGTCCCACTTTATCAGTCCTGCTGATGTCATTCCCCTTATCAGCACCTTTAGCCAGGTGTCAGACCAGTAAGCTCCATAGTGTATGTGATAACTGCATAACACTATAGTACAAATCCCTAGCTAGACAGGGGTTCTCATCTCAAATCTGGCAAATGAGTGTATGTGTATGTTTGTAAGAAGAAGTATTTTGATAAGTCTCCCACCCACTGCCCTACTTTACCACTCCTGTTGATGTCATTCCCCTTATCAGCACCTTGGGCCAGTTGTCAGCCCAGTAAGCTCTGTAGTGCATGTGATAACTGTGTAACACTATAGTAAAAATCACTAGCTAGGCAGGTGTTCTAATCTCAGATCTGGCAAAAGTGTGTGTGTGTGTGTGTGTGTGTGTGTGTGTGTGTGTGTGTGTGTGTGTGTGTGTGTGTGTGTGTGTGTGTGTGTGTGTGTGTGTGTGTGTGTGTGTGTGTGTGTGTGTGTGTGTGTGTGTGTGTGCGTGCTTGTAAGAAGAAGTACTTTCATAAGTCTCCCACCCGCTGCCCTACTTTATCACTCCTGCTGATGTCATTTCCCTTATCAGCACCTTTGGCCAGTTGTCAGCCCAGTAAGCTCTATAATGTCTGAGATAACTGTGTAACACTATAGTACAAATTACTAGATAGGCAGGGGTTCTACTCTCAGATCTGGCAAATGTGTTTGTAGGAAAAAGCATTTTGATAGGTTTCCCACCCACTGGCCTACTTTATCAGTCATGCTGATGACACTCCTTTTATAGGTTCATAGGTGTGTACTAGGCTAATGGGCCTGGAGCCTTTACAAGCCTAGCCCATAGAAGTGCCTTGCCATTGTGCCACCCGATGTTAGTTCCTAGTGCCCCCATCAAGTCGAGCTGCTGGAGTGATCCCTGGGGTGAACTTTCTATTACCCATCCACTCATCAAGATTTAACTGGAGCAGGGTCATCTAGGTGCTTGCTTGCCATGCATGGGAAGTCTATTCCAGGCCATGTGTAGTCTCTGGGTGAGAAACCTGTCCTTCCAGCATGTTGTGTTGATTATGGTAATGAGGTCAAGGTCCCTGTGGTGTGTGGTGCAGAGGGATTGGGATGTCTTTAGATGTAGCATTTCTAAATGAGCTGGGTCAGACATGGCTTTGCAAGCCAAGCAGAGATCATCTCTATGTAGGTGGTATGAGACAGAGAATAGCTGGAGTCTTTTGAGTCTGTCTGTGTAGGACATGTGTTTAATGTCTAAGATTCTCTTTGTGAGGTACTTCTGTGGCCTCTCCAGCTGTTGCAGGTGTCTAGTGAGGTACATGTCAAATGGGCCATTATACTTGCTGATTGGTCTAATGAGGGAAGAGTACACAGAGAAGATAACCTCTTTCTTACTGGATGCAAAACCCCTGATAATGAGATGTGCCACATAGAAGGATTTCCTGACTACAGTGGCAATGTGGTGGTTAAAGGAGAGGTTGTTGTCAACCTATGTCCACAGATCTCTTATAACATCTACGGTGTTCAATTGTCGCCCATTGATGTGGTACTTAGTGGGAACTTAGTTTTTACCAAAGGGGCTGATGATGCATTTTGTGGTGTTAAGCTTCAGGCCATTGTTTCTGCACTAGTCAGTGGTCTCAGTGAGGCCTTTCTGTAGGATGTCTGCATCACTTGTGGAGTTAATGATGTCTACCAGCTTGCAGTTGTCTGTGAACTTGGTCAGCCAGAGTTCCTTTGTGTTGGCCTGGACTCCTGAGAAGTAGATGATGAACAGGAGAGTACCCAGGAATGATCCCTGTGAGACTCTACTCATGACTGGTTGGCAGTCTGACTTGGAGCTTGCTAATTTCACACTGTGTGTTCTATTGTGAGCCAATTTGCAACCTTCCTAGTTATATAAGGGCTGCTGCCTAGTTTGGTGGGTTCATCAATAATTCCTGACTGATGAATGGTATCAAGAGCCTCGGGCAGATTGATGTAGGCTGTATGCAGTGCCTTACTGTCATACACAGCCATGGTGACTGACTCAAAGAAGTCAACCAGGTTTCGCAGGCATGATCTCCCTTTCACAATGCCAAATTGTGTGAGGTCTAGAGTTAGGAGATTACCTATATGTTTGTCGATCAGGTCCCTGATGATGCTCTCCATAGCTGTACATATCAGACTCGTCAGGCTAACAGGCTGTAAATTCCCAGGGTCTGTAGTCACTACCTCTTTATGGAGAGGGATGATTGTGACCATTTGGAAGGGACAAAGCCTGAGATGAGGCTGTGACTGAACAGGGCACACAGATGTGGTTCCAGGTATCTTTGTAGTTCATGTAGAACACAGCCAGGTATAATTTGGGCCCCTGTGGAAGCTGTATTCTTGCCCATGGACAATGCAGGTTTAACCTGGGTGGCAGTAATCCTGGGAGCCTGGCATTCTTCTGTCATTTTGATTGTTCCCCTAGGAGGGAAAGAGGGGTAAAGCTGGCACTGAATGTGTTGGCAAGAATGCTGGCAATATCTGTTGGCTCAGTATAGGAGGTAGCATTGTGCAGTAACTCATAGGTTCATAGGTAGGTACTAGGATATTGGCCCTAGGGCCTATATAAGCCTAGCCAAAAAGGTACCCTGGCTTTCGCCACCCAAGAAAATTATTTTCCTGTACCCCTGTCAAGCAGAGCCACAGAAGTGATCCCCAGGGTGAATTTCCTAATTCCCATCCAGTCATCAAGATTTTTCTTGAAGAGTGCTAATGAGGCACTCTGTTTGACATACAGCACTTCTGGGTATTGGTGTGGAGGTTCTTGATATAACTGTCAAAGGATGTGTGATTGTTGTCAGTGTCTGCTGCAATTCTGCCATCATAGGTGGATGTAGATGATTTCATTAGGGATTTCAAGTTGTTGTTGAGGCTAATAAGGGAGTTTCGCCACTCTTGGGACTCCACCTTTATCTGCAACAGTTTCTTCCTTCTGTTGTACAGGTTATTAATTGCAGGGGACCACCAGGTTGCCCTCCAGTGTTGGGAGGAGAGTGTCATGGTTCTGTTGGGTATGGCTAGTTCCATGCATTGATGTGCATGTTTGGACAGTGCATTAGGGTATGATTCGGCAGTCATGCAGGTATTCTCCATTGGCATGGGTGTTGTGAAGTTAGCCACCTCTGTTTTTAGGAGTCCAAAGTCAGCTTTGGAGAAGTTTTTCAAGGTGGTTACCTTTGCAGGGGGTGTGGGTGAGCTGTGGATTTCCATGGTGATTACTCTATGTTGGATCTGACCAGGTAAGGATTGATTACTGTTGGCAAGCAACAGTTCCATATGTTAGTAATCAACACAGGTCAAGGATGTTGCTTCCTCTACTGGGTGTCAGAATGAGCTGGTCCAGGGCATTGATGAATTCCAGGAAGCATTGGCCCAGTGTATTGGTGCTTGAGTATCTTTCCCAGTTGATGGAGGGGTAGTTGAAGTCTCCTAGTATGAGAATGTTGGGTTGGACCTTGATAGATTCCAGGGTGTTGAGGAATGTGGACTGAGAGTATAGGGACATGGATGGGGACGTATAGCAGGCTATGACCTGGATTGCACTATTACCCAATGTCAATTGTACCTGAAGTATCTCAGATGCATTATGCTGGGATACTAGTCTGGAGGTGTGCATATCCTTTATGAATATGGAGACACAACCACCTTTGGGAGCTGTGGTCCATGTTTTGGGGCTGACAGGTGTGGAATGAGTTATAGCTTGGTAGTGCAGGGGTGCTGTCTGCTGCTGTAAACCATGTCTCCTTTACAGCACAAATGTCAATGTTCTCCATTTTGAGGAGTGCTTTGAGTGGCTGCATCTCGAGATGTAGATGTCTAGTGTTGAGCAGCATGACCCTCAGATTACATTTATGTATAGCAGTGACGGTGGTAATTTGATTTGGAACACTGACTAAAAAGGCACTATAGGGGTGACAAGACACTTAGCCAGTACCTAGAAACCTAGGGGTGACAGATGCAGGCCATCTCTGGCAAGCCACCGCAGTCTGTCAATCATGTCATCACAAGCAGACAGATACTGGATCCCCTGGGAATGACACTAGACACTTAAACCAATTGTTGAAGTCAATCATTTGTTGTTTGTCCTATGGTATCATTCTGGGTGACAGTAGTATACTTCTCAGGGCTACTGTCATACTGGCCTGGCCCACATAATCTGAAAGCTCCACCATGTCTCTTTTCATGTAGTCCAGGGAGGTGTGTCTTAGGTCATTCACACACACATGGAAAATGACAGAGTGATACTTGTAGTTGTTGTGGAGTGAGCTGACTGGGTGTGTTATGTGTTGGATTCTGGCACCTAATAGACAGCTGACTGTTACCTTCTCCATCTTCATCCTAGTGAGTGGGACATCTGTGTGCCTCACTATTGAGTCACCTATGATTACTGTATTGAGCAAGGTGGTTAGCCTTAGGGGCTTATGTTGAGGGTTACACTGTCTAGGTGAGATATTTGTCCTGTGGTTTGTGCTGTGTTGTGGTGGTTGAGTGGGTGTCTGTATTGGTGGTCTCTGCTGTTTTGGTAAATGTCTACGGAGTGCCTCTGTGAAGGTGGGTGTGTGTTTTTTGTTTGTATGTCACAGCTGTAATAGTGGGTGTTCTGGAGAGGTATGTGTTCTATGTGGTGTGGTGCAGGTGTTGACTCCTCTCCTCCTGACCAGCTAGTCCAGTCTTCTCTGGAGAGTGCATATCTTCCATTTTGGTAATATAGGGGTATCTCTCACAAGTCTGAGTGTTGGGAATTTAGAGGAGAGGGTTACCTGTGTACATGAGGCAGTTGCAACAATGCCTCAGAATGCCCAAGTGCACCAGGATATTGGGCAAAAGCACAGAAAACTGCACTTTAATCATGCCAGGAGGGGTGATCATGACTACTAAGTACTGGAGCTAATTCCATGAGGAACAACTACTGCCGATGGCTTTCAGGTGTGATACAATAATTGATACAAAAACCTGTTGAAGTGCAAAGCTATTAGGCTATTTGAAGTTCAAGAGAGAAAGAACTAGCAAGATCTAAGGGAAAAAACTGAAGCCAGACTTTCTGGCACATGTAATACTTTACCTCAGCTGTGCAGTCATCAGCACCTTTGGCCAGTTGTCAGCCCAGTAAGCTTTAATGTGTAACACTATAGTACAAATAACTAGATAGGCAGGGATGCTAATCTCAATACTGGCAAGTAATTGCGTGTGTGTGTGTGTGTGTGTGTGTGTGTGTGTGTGTGTGTGTGTGTGTGTGTGTGTGTGTGTGTGTGTGTTTGGGTGAGAATCATATACTGTGTGGGTTATACCATTTTGAGGTGTGTACCACCCTGTAAACTTTCCATCACCCTACTTTACTAGGCCTGCTGATGTCATTCACCTTAGAAATACCTTGGAACTGGGTGAAACTATATAAGCTCCTTGGCGTGTCTGATAACTCATAACACTTTAGTAGAAATAACTAGATAGGTAGGGGGTCTAATCTCAATGCTGGCAAGTGTGTGTGTGTGTGTGTGTGTGTGTGTGTGTGTGTGTGTGTGTGTGTGTGTGTGTGTGTGTGTGTGTGTGTGTGTGTGTGTTTGGGTGAGAATCATATACTGTGTGGGTTATACCATTTTGAGTTGTGTACCACCCTGTAAACTTCCCATCACCCAACTTTACTAGGCCTGCTGATGTCATTCACCTTAGAAGTACCTTGGCACTAGGTGAAATTATGTAAGTTCCGTGGCGCATCTGATAATTACATAACACTATAGTGTCATGTCTGATAACTGTGCAACTCTGTAGTAGTAATAACTAGATAGGTAGAGGTTCTAATCTCAATACTGACAAGTGTATGTGTGTATGTGTGTGTGTGTGTGAGAAGATCATATCCTGGTTGGCTGATACCATTTTGATGTGTGTACTGTCTACACCTGTTTACCACCTCCCGATGACATCACTTTATATAGTGTGGTAACGGCATCTGCCTCACATGCAGCATGTTAAACCATTGTGCAGGCCATACCAGCCCTCTGTACAGATGTCTATGCAATATCCGGATATTTGCAACCTATATGTCATCAGTGTCCCTTAACAATGTTCATGTATGTGATATTGTTGCCAAATCGGCCACAGTGAGTGTAGTGACACACATGCCAGCATCAGGTATCATACCCAACTGAAACATCATGCTGATACATCTGCTACACTATCACTGGCTCAGGCTTGTAGGAGAAATACATGACTCCACATGCTATTTCTGGTGGGTTATCCCACCATCCATGAAGGCATTCAGAACATTACATGTTGTAAGAGGTAGTCTGTTATGTCCCAGGCATATAATCTATTTCGGGCATGTCATGTGCATGTAGTACTACAGTACATCAAAGTGGATATGTAGGTTTACTAATCTGTCTATTGCCAACTGTGTTTATGGGACTATATGCACATCCCCTGTGTCAGTCCTTACTGTGTGTATGCAAAGGATATACCATTTTGCCTCCCTGTTCCACCCGGTAAACTCAGGAATACATACCACAAACCTGTCATACACAGTATCATGCATGCCCTCATCAACTCTATCAGGGTTGAGTGTATGGGAAAGAAATGGCAGAGCCAACAGGTGTTGAACGGTGAATCTGTTGCAGTTAATGTAATGGCTATACTTGTGATGGACCTGCTGACAGTACTGCAGCAACCTGTTCTGCATGTATGAGCCTGTGGTACTCCTACAGAACACTGAGGTGAGATTTCTGAATGCTACCTGTCTGTGACAATGGGTATGTATGCAAGGTCACACTGTCTGACAACAGTGTCCTTCACACATTGTTGCATGCATACACACCTGGTACATATACATATAAAGCTGTACCTTGCCTATGACACAGTCAGTGTATTTGCACTCTGCCATACTCCCTCTTGGGAATGTCTGAAGGGCCACAGCCTGCAGACACGACACCTGGAACACAAACAGAATATAGCATGTCAGACTACATTCAGTCAGTGGTACTAACAGCAATAATACATCCTGGCTAATAAGGTACATACACCTGTAAGTGTACCCATAACAAATGTAAGCAGACAGCACCTTATACAGTATTACATAGCTACACTGTACTATATTCACCCTGTGCATCAGACCCATATTAGCATATTTCTGCATCTATGCTATGGATGACAGTGATGTGGCACAGGTATCATCATATGCACAGAGTGTGGTGTGGGTTTGCCAAAGGCCTATGCTGGGCCATATGGCTGACATCACGTGTGTGTGTGTTTGGAGGGGAATTCAATAGATGGGCTGTGTGTGTGTGGAGGTAACCTGCCTGTAATACAGATGTGTGTGTGTATGCATGCACACAGTCACACCATGTGGCTGCCCTACACAGGGGTATGTTGGACAGCTGTGGACCGTACATGGCAGGGTATCCAGTTTACTGTCTCTGGCCATGGACATGGGAACTGGTCCTGCCAAGGGTATCACTGGCACCACCAGGCCCAAGGCCAGATGCAGTACTGCTTTCTGATGGTGACTGCTGTCTGCTGGATCCGTGTCCCTGATGGGACTGGCCAGGACCACGTGCCCATGGCCTGCTGTGTGATGTGGACAGCAATCCCCCTTCAGTAGTGCTGGTGTCACTGCCACTATAGGAGTGTGAAGGTGCATGGCCCTGTAGACTCTCAGCTGTTGTTGGTGCTGACCTCCGCCACATGGCCGATGCCCATCTTCTGCCACACACTCTAGCACAGACATGCCAAGGTCAAGGATTGCCAAGGTCTCACCCCACCATCTATTATTAACCTCAGTATTTTGATGTGTGGCCTCAACAAGGTAATTTATGTTGCCATGTAAATCAGGAAGAGTTACATCCACCACCCTGAGTATTTGTCTGGTGTGGCATTCACTATGTGCTTGTGCATTCACGACAACCTGAAACATGCATCTGGTGACACCTGCTGTGGCACATGCGACAGCGGCTTGACAAGCAGTAGTCATCCTGCAAGCACCCTTGTCCATCTGTCTGTGTGAGACCTCACCTGCACTCTGGCTTTGGCCAGTGTCTACACTCACACCTGCCATAGTTACCACACTAGCCTGTTCCATGCCACCACCTGCCAAATATCCATCATCTCTGGCCACTGGTGATGGGGTATGTGTGGGCATTGTCACTGTCTGCAGGGATGGTATGGACAACAGTGGGATGCCAACCAATGGCACAGATTCAACCCCTGACAATCCCACCCGTACCTGACTATTTCTATCATCATTATCATAGTCTGCAGAGACAATGACATCAGTTTCTAAGTGGGAGGGACCCCAAACCCCAATGCCACCTATGAGGGGAAGACAATATATGTACATTAAATAATGAAGTGAAACTAATAAGAAAACAAAGCCACACAGTGAACTGCATGAACCGATTTATTACATATAATAAAAACCAACATACTAAGTGCTTTCACCCATCCAAATCAGGGCATCATCAGAGTACAAAGAAATAACAACAAGGCCATTCTTTATATAAGATGCCTAATAACATAATTACATAATTGAAAAACTGATTTAATTGAATAAATAGTGAATGTCTGTAAAAGTGTCTTGGCACAAAAAACATTAATAACCTCAATAGACGTAAAATATATATATCGATATAGTACATAAATAAATATATATATATATATATATATATATATATATATATATATAATATGATGAATGTTAAAAAAATCTGAGTGTGCGTGCGCGCGCACACACACACACACACACACACACACATACACACACACTTACAGATGAGGTGGCACAAATCTGTTACACAGACCTCACATTACCCAAATAGTGACATGCATGACACATTGCCCTCAACATCATGCATTGCAGCCAGTTGTACTACATGTAACTAACAATATAGAGCTCTGGAATACATGAGTAGTATTAGTAGGTGATAGCCCTTCCCCAGCACAGACTGCACCCATGTACACCTTTGCTGTTCACCTGTATAGCACAGTGGCAAGTACTACAGAGCAAACCACACAACTGTACAGATCCTGGCAGGATGTGTAAATGTCTGGTGCATATGTTTGCTCTGTTTTTCATAACCCCTGTGTTTGTCTGATACATAACTAGGATGATCTGAGGAGTGATGTCACTGATTAATGACATACATTTCAGTTTCAGATCTCCAAACCAGCAGTAAATATATGGTCACAAAATTCATGTTACACCAGCAACCTTCTAAGCTTACAGTGGATATGATAAGTGTACATAACCCTGTTAACATGCCATGTTCTTGTAATATATAAGATGAGACCACAATAATGCATTGAAATATATTACCCACCTTTCATGTGACATATGACCTGTGCAATCCAATCGATAAACAAACAAATGTATTACGCATAAAATGTAATTAATCAAATATGTACAATATGATGGTTGCATAAGTGTGCACATCCTTAAAATGATACTTTGTTGAAGCACCTTGCAAGTGACTTACAGCATTCAATCATCTTGGGAAGGTGTCTATCATCATGGCACATCTTGACTTGGCATTATTTGGCCACTCTTCCTTGAAAAGGTCCCCCAACTCTGTCAGATTACAAGGGCAGCTCATGCGCACAGCCCTCGTCAGGTCACACTGGGGTTTTCCTATCAGGTTTAGGTCTAGACTCTGGCTAGGCCAATCAATAACCATGAGTGTGTTCAGGTGGAGCCATTCTTAGGTAGCTTTGAATGTATGCTTTGGGTCTTTTTCATGCTGAAGGCTGACACCCTTCCCCATCCTCAGCATTCTTGCAGATGCCTCATAGATGTTTTCCAGACGTGAGTGTTATTTTGAACTGATCAGAATTCCCACCACAGTGACTACAGGCCCAGTTCTGGCTTTAGAATAGCATCCCCACAGCAGGCCAATGCAACCAGCATGATTCACCATGGGGATGGTGGTCTTCAGGTGAAGAGAAGTGTTGCTTGTGCACAACATGTACCTTTTGCTATTGTGGCTGTGAGGTCGATCCATAGTCTCATTACACCATAACACATTTTCACACATGCCTTTGGGAGACTTGATGTGTTGTATTGCAAGTTGTATTCACCCCCGGATTTTTTTGGTGTGGGGAAATGCTTCCATCTTCTGACTCTACCCCATAGGCCAGACTTATGAAGAATATGGGTGAGTGTACTCACATGTAGTACACAGCACCAGTACTTGCAAGGGATTCCTGCCACACCCTCGGTGTTGCTGTATATCCTCCTGGCAGCCTCTCTGACCAGGTTTGGACATGTCTTTTCAAGAGTTTTGGAGGGATATCAGGTTATTTTCAACAGCACTGTTGTCCCATATTCAACCCACCTTTTGATGACTGTTTCCACTGTGTTCTATGGTGTATGCAATGCTGTGGTAATGTTGTTGTACTCTACTCCTGACTGATACCTTTTATATGATATCCCTTTGCTGCTTTGTAAGCTGTCTGCAAGCCTTGGCTGTTGCAGGCAACTGAGCAAATGTCATGAATATCCTACTTGGACAGCAGACTGTTGTTTGGTGTTATTCCGAGTGCCTTTACTTGATGGCAGGTATGTACTCAAGCAGATTGAATGCTGTCAGTAAATCACAAGCTGCTGCAATAAAATATTATCTGAAGGATGTGCACACGTACGCATCCAGCTTATTGTAAGGTTTGTATACCCCATATTTGGTGCCCAACAGATTGGTTGGTTTAGAAGTGAATTGTTCATGTTATGGGTCAAATTAAAGGTTGGAAAAGGTGTAGAGTGACATATTGTGGTCTCAATTTGTATATATCACATACACATGGCATCTTAACAGGGGTATGTACACTGTTTATATCCACTGTATAAGAGTAATGTTTCACACATGTCCCTACCTTATGCCATTTGTGCCCCCATTTTGCTGGTCTCTGTCCAGAAGTCTTGCACTGACAGGTTGTGAGGCATGCTACAGGAGTGTTACATTCTCTTCAGATAGGCCCCAGTGTTGACCACTGTGGTGCAATGCAGTTAACCCCACCACAAGTGAACATGCACATAAAGCAATATGGCTATGACAGACAGTTGTGTACATGATAAATTGCATGCCCGTCACATGCCTGGGGTATTGGCAAACCACAATAGAACAATTCCATACTCACCAGCTTCAGGCTGCTGTTCCACATGTAGACCAGAGGGCCCTAGGTAGTTGTGGGAGAGAGGTATTGTCAGCAGACTTACATGTGGCATTGGTACAGGATGGATGCAGCATGTCTGCACATTTGCAATACAACCCCCAATACTACACAATATGCTGTCCTTCACCATAAATGTGCACTTCTGTGCATTAGAAATCCCCATCCACAACTGAAATCTGACCTTACACATGCACATAGATACTCCACAGATACAAGTATGTCTGCTACACTAGTCGTAATCTCCACTGGGGTCTTACCTGCACACTCCTCATTCATTGTCTGGATGCCATCCACCTCCAGCATGTGGGGGTTTGTACCCTGATGTTGTACTGGGATGGATGCCCCAAGGTTGGCTAGCAGCTCCTCGGTGGGTGTCAGTGGGGGCTGCATGCCTGGGCCCCCACCGGTGGCTGTGTGGTCCCTGGCCATGGCAGTAGCCCTTTGCTGGGCATGGTGTATGAGGTCGGCTGCACGATGCCGGACCTGCTCATATGTACGTGCGTGCAGGCCGACATCGTTAACCCTGTGGACAAGGTTGTCCCACAGAGTGGTCCTCTCCCAAAGATGTTGCTAGCTCTGCAAAATATTATTGCATGGTGCTGTAGTATGGCTTTGATGATAATGGTAGTCTCAGCTGCTGAAAATGTTGCCCTTCTCGGATGCGACATTGTACCTAGAAGACATAAATAGGGAGTCACATCACAAGACCTCATACATTTGGCAACAGTATGTACAGACCCTGCACATGTACATTGAATACCAGTAGCCACCACTCACAACCAAACCATACCACTGTAATCTATCAACATAGTATCAGCTTGCATTGCACTCCTGGTCCTGATGTGTCATATTCCCCCCAACGAGGGCCAGTTAATTGCATAATCTTCTATTCCTCATTCAGGTCTGAGTAAATGGATGACATTGGTTATCTTCCATGTGGACGGGGTGTGGATGGTGCCGAGGCTTGGTGTGACTACAGTGTATAATGGAGCTGGGAGCACATGCCTGAGTTCATGTAGGATGCAGACAGGGATGTTATCAAGTTCCTTGGATACTTATGTTTGTTGCCTTTCAGTAGGCAATATGTACCTGCTCACTGGTGATGAGGGGAGGGGTGTGGGTGCTGTGCATATCCACCTATATTCATGCTGAGCCAGGGGGGTGATGTTTGCCCTAACCCTATCTGCAGCAGGTTGGCTATAGCTCTGTGTGTGTGTGTGTGTGTGTGTGTGTGTGTGTGTGTGTGTGTGTGTGTGTGTGTGTGTGTGTGTGTCTGTATGTGTGTGGTCTGATTAACCACCATTACAAGTTGGGTTGATTTGTTGCCTCTGAGATTGCAGACATATGGGAAGATGGCCTTGTGATTGGCCTTGGTAGATGTGTCCAATTTATACTCATAGTTAGCCTTACAGTAAGCCACCTGTGACCCTATATGCTTGTTCAGACAATGGCTGACTTGATGCCAGGTTGGTGCCTGCTCCTACTTTGCCCTGTACAGCCAATATAGGGACCAAGTCTGTGGTGTGTGTATTGTTGCCATCCAGCAAAGGGGATCACTCTACTTTGGTGGAGGCAGGTTTTGCAAGCAAGGTATTTCTGAGTCCAAACTGCTATGTAGGTGTTCATATAGCTGTTTGTATAGGCATGGACACAAAGTCATAACACAGTTGGATACATCTCCCATTTCAAACTGATAATCCTGCTTATTGTAGTACCAATGGCTGTGTCAGGGCAATGCAACAACCAGTAGCTATAGAAATGTCAATCTGTTGCATCCACAGTAACTAAGATTACACATGTGTACAACATGTACAGCTTAATTAACTGACATTTTGCATCCCGTGTCTGTTGTTATGAGGCAGTCAGATATACCTACTCATACTGACATCTGCACAGGTAATACCTGATATACATTTCTATTCTGTGTCAGTATGGCACACTGTATTCACACTCTTGCTGCCCAGTCATCCTTCTCAACCCGTTAGAGGAGGACATCCGTAGGATGCTACACATACATAGAGGGCAATACGACAAAATTAGTGACACTGCCTTAATATTGCTGTAACACACTGTCATTAAATAGCACAATAGCCTTTGCATTGATAGGCATAACCTGGAGGATGTACAACACTCATATGGCAGGAAGAGAGGAGAAAGACTAGGAGTGTGGTAGTGAGAGTAAGAACATTTAATGATGGCAGTATAACTGGTATAGGGACAGAGCTAGCTGATATGATGGCCAGGGGAAGGTTGATATATTGTGTGTGCAAGAGACCAGATGGAAGGGGAGTATGGCTAGGTGTATGGGAGGCAGGTTACAATTATTCTATCATGGTGTGGATGGAAGGAGAAAGGGGATATGGGTTATCCTGAAGGAACAGTGTGCCAAGAGTGTTTTTGGAAGATGAAATGAGTGTCTGATAGAGTGATGTTTATGAAGCTGGAAACTGATGGTGTAATGATGACTGTTGTTAGTGCATATGCTACACAAGTTGGTTGTGCGATGGATGAGAAACAGAAATGTGAAGTTAATTGGATGACGTGGTGATGACTGTACCCAAGGGTGACAGAGTGGTGATTGCAGGAGATTTAAATGGGCATGTTGGTGAAGGGAACAAAGGGGATGAGGAAGTGATGGGTATGTATTGTTTTAAGCAAAGTAATCCAGACGGTGAGATGGTGGTGGATTTTGCAGAAAGGATGGACATGGCTGTTGTGAATACATACTATAACATGAGGGAGGAGCACAGGGTGAAATACAAAAGTGGAGGAAGCTGCACACAGGTGGAATATATCCAATGTAGGAGGGCCAGTTTGAAGGGGATTGGAGACTGAAAACTGGTGACAGGGGGAAGTGTATTTAGGCAGCATAGAATGTTAGTGTGTAAGATGACGTTGGTTGTCAAGAAGAGGAGAAATGTGAGGGCAGCACCCAGGATCAAATGGTGGGAACTGGAAAAGGGTGATTGTGAGGTGGAGTTCAGGGAAGAGTTAAGATAGGCACTGGGTGACAGTGATGATTTACCAAATATCTGGGTAAGTACAGCAGAGCTAGTAAGGGAGATGGCTAGAAAGGTGCTTGGTGTGACATGTGGATGGAGGAAGGAGTACAAGCAGACCTGGTGGTGGACTGAGGAAGTACAGGACAGTATACAGAGAAAGAGGTTGGGGAAGAAGGAGTGGGATTGTCAGAGAGATGAGGAAAGTAGACAGGAGTATAAGGAGATGAGGTGCATGGCAAAGAGAAAGGTGGTAAAGGCTAAGGATGAGGCATATGAAAAGTTCTATGTCAGGTTGGGCACTAAGGAAGGATGAAAGGACTTGTACCAATTGTCTAGACAGAGGGATTTATCTAGGAAAGATGTGCAGCAGATAAGGGTGATAAAGGATAATGAAGGAAACATACTCACAAGCGAGGGGAGTGGGTTGAGCAGATGGACAGAGTACTTTGAGAGGCTGATGAATGAAGAGAATGAGAGAGAGAGATGGTTGGATGATGTGGGTATGGTGAATCAGAAAGTGCAATGGCTTACCAAGGAGGAAGTAAGGATAGCTATGAAGAGGATGAATACTGAAAAGCCTGTTGGCCCACGTGACATACCTGTGGAAGCATGGAGGTGTTTAGGGGAAATGGCAGTGGTGTTTTTAACCAGATTTTTTACTGATAAATTGGAAAGTAAGAGGTTGCATGAGGAATGGAGAGAAAGTGTTTGGGTACCATTTTAAGAATAAAATTGATGTGGAGAGCTGTAGTAACTACAGAGGGATAACATAGATCAGTCACAGCATGAAGTTATGGGAAAGAGTAGTGGTAGCTAGGTTAAGCAGGGAGCTGATGAGTAGTGGTCAGCAGTATGGTGTCATGCCTGGAAAGATCACTACAGATGTGATGTTTGCTCTGAGAGTGTTAATGGAGAAGTACAGAGGAGGTCAGGAGTTGGTTTGTGTCTTTCTGGACTTAGAGAAAGCATATGACAGGGTGCCTAGAGAGGAGTTGTGGTATTGTATGAGCAAGTCATGAGTAGCAGACATAAATGTAAGAGTGGTACAGGATATGTACAAGGGTGGTGTGACAGCGATGAGGTCTGCAGTGGAAGTGATGGATGCATTTAAGGTGGAGGTGGGATGACATCAAGGATCAGCTGTGAGCCTTTTCTTATTTCAATAGTGATGGACAGGTTGACAGAGAAGATCATACAGGAGTCCCTGTTGACTATGATGTTTGCAGATGACATTGTAAACTGTATTGAGAGTAGGGAACAGATTTAGGAGCACCTGGAGAGGCGGAGATATGCTCTAGAGAGGAGAGGAATGAAGGTCAGCAGGTCTATGACAGAATATATGTGTGTGAATGAGACGGAGAATAGCGGAATGTTCAGGATGCAGTGAGTAGAGTTGACAAAGGTGGATATGTTGAAATGATTGGGATCAACATTTGTGAGTAATGATGACTGTGGAGGATAGGTGAAGAAGAGAATACAGGCAGGATGGAGAGGGTGAAGAAGACTGTCAGGAGTGATTTGTGACAGATGAGTGCCAATAAAAGTGAAAGGGAAGGTCTACAAGAGGGTAGTGAGACCAGCTATGTTATATGGGTTGGAGACAGTGGCATTGACAAAAAGGCAGGAGTCAGAGCTGGATGTGGCAGAGTTATAGATGTTAGGATTTGCACTGGGTGTGATGAGGGTGCACAGGATTAGCAATGTGTATATGAGAGAGTCAGCCCATGTTGGACAGTTTTGAGACAAAGCCAGAGAGGCAAGATTACATTGGTTTGGACATGTGCTGAGAAGGGATGCTGAGTATATTGGGAAAAGGATGGTAATGATGTAGCTGCCAGATAAGTGGAAAAGGGGAAGGCCTCAGATAAGGTTTTAGAAGTGGTGAGAGAGGACATCCAGGTGATTGGTGTGACAGTGCAAGATGCATAGGGCAGGCAGAAATGGCAACAGATGATTCACTGTGGTGACCCCTAATGAGAACAGCCAGAGGAAAAAGAATGACATGTTGTAATGTCAGTCTTCACAGATTTGCCAAGGATTTGCCAGACATAACACAACTCTATGAGTAAATGGCTACAAATATGAGGCACACATATGGTCAGTGTGCATAACACTGGACAGTTACATGGTATGAGCTCAGTATATCACATGCAGTTCAACACACAAATCTGCAACAGTACTTTACTATGCAAATACCATGCATAGGTCTCTCACATTTCTGAGACAAACAAGTATATTATAGTTGTATTCACAAGTAAGATATGGATATGTAGGACATCCCATTAGCTGGCCTAACATTGTCACAGTCAGTATTGTTCAACACATATTCCAGTAGTAGTTATATGTGAGCCATCCTTTCCTGGGGTGACTCAGGGACCTGACCTATGTCACTGCAGACAGACCCAGATGCTATGGCCATCAATTCTGATCAGCAATATATCAATACAGCAAATCTTGTTGAGACACATATGTTAAATTTCCTATTTCCCTTTCTTACATACCCCCTACTGCAGTCCACTACATACTTACTTGTTTGACATACCTTTTTTTCCAAATGTAGTTGGTTATAGCCTGCTGTTTTTGTATCACTGTTTCTCTCTCTCTCTCTCTCATGGATGTAGGGTGTACATCTGTTTTGCATAGGCAGCAGCTTGCCTTTTGTAGGTAATGCTTATGAGCAGCTGATGGCATGTGCACCAATTGGTGTCCCCCACTTGCTAATTGCATGCAGAACAGCTATGTTGTTATTCATATAGCCAATGGCATGGCAACACACTCCCATAACTGAGTACGTCATGTGGGTGTTGGCCCTTTTCCTTGCCAGTGAGGGGGACTTCATGGAGGTGTGTGAACAACAGCATCACAGAGGGTATTTGGAAATACCTCTTAGAACTAAAACTGTGGAGGCAGGCCAACAAAATGGGGGAGAATCTTCCAGACATAGGGAGAATATAAGTATTGCTGTTATACATTTGGATTAATGCTAGTCTAACAGGGTTTGTATGGACATGGAGTTTCTGCCTGATTTTAACTCTGACAGTGTTATGTGTTTGACATAACTCTCAACTGTAGGGCTATCTGCAGAATAGCCAGAGTTTGGGCTCCTATGTTTGGTGTGTTCCTCAAACATTTTTTGTCTTTGGAGAATTGGTAGCATACTCTGGAGATTGTAGTTAGTAACTGCTAACATCCATTTGTGTTTCTGACCTCATATCCCTCAGAAAATATATGTTACAACTAATCCTGTTACACCAGCAACTTTCTCATTTTATAACAGCAATATTTCAAATATGCCCTGTGTTTGGGCCTCTGCCCCACAATTATGTCAGGCTTTGTCCAGATGTCATGCTGTAAGAGGTTGATAGATATGGTATATGATTATTTAGTGTATACATTCCTGATATCATCCCATGATGTATCAGACTGACAGACATGTTGTGTGGAAGAGGCCTTACATATGAGGGGAAAGTCTGGACATTCTGTGGGACTCTGTACAGTTGAGAGGTCTGTGTATTTCTGGAAATTGTTGACAGACTGTCAGGATTGTGTAGCAGTGTAGTGTGTCAATGTTATTTGGCCTGTGTAGGGAGGGGGTGGATTTATGTGTTGTGGCACCTTTTCTATCTGCCTGTGCATGCTGCTCCTGTTTCTGGTGGTCTATCGGATGTATATGTTTGTAGGGGCAGACTAAGACATGTCCCATACCACAGTCAGGCATCATACTCACTGTGAATTGGGCCAGTATATGTGGGGGGAGTGTGTGAGTGACAAACATGTTGAGATGTTTTTGTTCACAAAGTCCTTATAATGTACTGTTCCTTTGGCTTACCGGTATGTCACTGTGACTGTGGTGGACTTGGTTGTGGATATGCACTTTCACACTGGTGTCTGTTTTTCAGTGCTTTTACATCCCTGTAGTGCCTGATATATTTGCCAATACATATGTAATTCCCCCTAGCAGATTTGGGTTAGTGTTGTCAGTCTGACTGTAGTTTGAACAGTGCTTGGTGACATGCTTAGCAGCTGAGTGTAGTTTCCCTAATGTGATATTATGTCCAGATATTTGTAGGATGTGCTGTTGCCTTGCCTCCATAAATAGGTTCATAGGAGGGTACTAGGCTATTGGCCCTAGGGCCTATATAAGCCTAGCCAAAAATGTACCCTGGCTTTCACCACCCAAGAAAATTATTTTCCTGTGCCCCTGTCGAGCAGAGCCACAGAAGTGATCCCCAGGGTGAATTTCCTATCTCCCATCCAATCATCAAGATTTTTCTTGAAGAGTGCTAATGAGGAGCTCTGTTTGACATAGATAGGTAGTCTGTTCCAGAGTATGGGAAGTCTCTGGGACAGGAATCTATCCCTCCAGCATGTTCTGTTTATTGTGGTGATAAGGTTTAGATCCCTAGAGCATGTAGCTTGGAGGGATTGGGATTTCTTTAAGTGGAGCATGTCCAACAGCTCTGGGTTTGACATAGCATTGTATGTTAGGCAGAGATCGCCTCTGAGTAGGCGATATGCGACAGAGTAAAGCTGGAGTTTTTTGAGACGGTCTGCGTAGGGCATCTGTTTGAGGCCAGTAATCCTCTTTGTGAGGTATTTCTGTGGCCTTTCCAGTTGTTGCAGATGTCTTGCGAGGTACATACCAAAAGGAGCGTTGTACTCTATAATTGTTCTAATGACTGAGGAGTAGAGTGGAACAATGACCTCATTTTTTCTGGATGAGAAACCTTTTGTGATGAGGTGTGCCACATAGAAGGATTTCCTGACCACTGTGGTGATGTGATTATCAAAGGAGAGACTACTGTCCACCTGTGTCCCAAGGTCTCTTATCACATTTTCAGCGTTAAGTAGACTACCAGCTATGTGGTAGTTCATGGGTACAGAGTTTTTACCAAAGGAGATGACAATACACATTTTGGCATTGAGCTTCAAACCATGGCTTTGACACCAGGCATCTGTCTCAGTGAAGTCCTTTTCTAGTATGTCCACATCATTAGGAGTTTTGATTATGGCTCCTAGTTTGCAGTCATCTGCAAACTTTGTTAGCCAAAGACTTTCTGTGTTAGCCTGTACTTCAGAGACATAGATACCAAACATTGGAGGACCCAGGACTGAACCCTGTGGTACTCAACTTGTCACTGGTCTGAAGTCGGATTTGGAGTCTGCTACTTTCACAGTGTGAGTTCTGTCCATGAGCCAGTTGGCAACCCATCTTGTGACATTGGGATTTATACCTAGTTTAGTGAGCTTATCTATAATTCCTAAGTGGGGGATGGTGTCGAAAGCCTTGGCAAGATCTAGATAAGCTGTGTGAACCACCTTACCCTCATCTATGGCTTTGGTGACTGCTTCAAAGAAGTCAATCAGGTTTAGGAGACATGATCTGCCTTTTACAAATCCGAACTGGGTAGGGTCTAGAGTTTGGAGATTACCAATGTCTTTGTTTATGAGTTCCATGATGATACGTTCGATGGCCTTGCAGACCAGGCTCGTCAGGCTAATGGGGCAGCAGTTCCCGGGGTCCATCGTGGCTCTCCCTTTGTGGAGTGGGATAACCGTCATGGTGCACCATTTAGTGGGCACAAAGCCTGAGGTGAGGCTATGACTGAACATGGTACTTAAGTAGGGTGCCAGTTCATTCTGTAGTTCACGTAGAATGCAGCCTGTGATATTGTCAGGTCCCATGGATGCTGTGTTCTTGGCTTTGGAGAGTGTGGTTTTTACCTGGCAGCCATGATTATAGGAACTTTGCATTCTTCTGGTATAGAGATGAGCCCTCTAGGGGGTGAGAGGGGGGTAAAGTTAGCACTGAACCTGTCTGCCAGGATGTTGGCAATATCAGTTGGTTCTGTATATTTAGTTCCATTGTGCTGTAACTCAGAGCAGATCTGAGTGTTGGCATTGAGATTCTTGACATAGCTATAGAATGCTTTGTGGTTGTCTTTAGAGTCATTGGCAATTTAAATGTTGAGTATTTCTGACACATCAGTGGGATGATGTGAGGATTTCAGTCACTAACTAGTGAGAAGTAATTGAATGTTGGACTTGAGCTATTTCAGTCAATATATGTTAGGACAGACATGAGGGTGTTACTGCAGCAACTGTGTCAACTTATCTACTCCAGTATTTCAGATATGTCCCTATTTTCATGCCTTTCTTCCCCTGCTTTGTCAGGATTGGTCCAGATTCATTGCACTAAGGGGTTCTGAGCCTACCTCTTGACTGTCTGGATTGTTGCAGTATGTCCAGGTTTATTACTCATATTTCTTGTCTGTTCCATAAATTCGTTATTATTATTATATCCCTGGTAAATCACTGTGATGATCTGCAGATTTCTGACAGTAAATGATGACATACATTTCAGTTTCAGAACTCACATCCTTTCGAACATGTATGCCGAAACAAATCCTGTCACTCTGGCAAAATTCTACATTTATAAAACCAAAATTTAAAATATGTCCCTAGTTTGGGCCCACTGTCCACCCATTTGGACAGCCTTTGGACAGATTTCTTGCACTAACAGGTTGAGAGGTATGGTTATGAGGTATGACTCCACTACATGTTATGAGCATATATATAAATATATATATATATATATATATATATATATATATATATATATATATATATATATATATATATGCTTATATATAGGTTTACCCTAAAAAAATGAACACAAAAAGGTTGAATGTTCAGAATAGCGAGAAATAACGTCACGGGATGAAACATCGGCTATTCTGAATGTCATCAGTTCATACATCAAAACCCAATGCCACCCAATCAAATATTGGATCTGCACCCCCCTTGGAACCCAAGGTAGCACTTGTTCCTGGGTCCAGAGCGATATGGAATTTTGGTCCGTATAGGTACTGTTGTTATGCAGGTCAGTTCGACACTATGTGTTTGTTGAGTTGTACGTCGCTATTTTGAATGTGTCCTTATTCGTTTTCATACATATGTTGTGCGCACATACATTGTGTGACTATTTCAAGGTAAATCATATATATATATATATATATATATATATATATATATTTTTTTTTTTTTTTTCTTTTTATACATATTTAGTTATATATATGTATATGTATATTTTATGTGTATATTTCTATTTATATTATGTATATATTTTTCCATATATATGCATCTCCATTTTAGCATTAATAATGTCTCTAACATGCTTCTGAATTCTTTTCTTAAAGGATCTACCTGTATCCCCCACATAATATAACCCACAATCAGATTTTAATAAATATATAACTTTTTCAGTATTACAGTTATATATCCCATTGGGTGAAAAATACATTCCATTTATTACATCAATTTTTTTAACCACATATTTACAAATACATTTTTTTACATGCATATACACCTGTATTAACAACTGGTACATCATACATTATTATATTGGGTGGAATATAATCTTTATGTACTAACATGTCCAATAAATTCCTTCCTCACTTTTATGATATTTGTACTTTATTTGAGATTATATTAGCTAAATATTTATTCTTAAATAACAGTGGCCAATATTGTTTAACCAAGTCAACAATTGCTTGAATCAAAACATTGTACATAGTAAGAAAATATACCTCCCTCATGTTATTCCTTTGTTTATTGTATTTTTTCTTTATATTATTAGTGTGACATATCAAAGGTGTTTTATTATAATATGTACATATTGCCTTATAACCAGCTTCCATGACTTTATTAATCTCATATCCCCTACCTATAAACATTTCAGCTGTTCTACATATCTCTTTATACAAATTATTTTCTTCATTACACAATTTTGTGATACATAAAAATTAATTAAATGGTAGCATGGGCATCAGATGCATTGGATGGCAACTATTACCATACAAAAAGGAATTAACATTGTCAGATTTCCTGTATATAGAAGTTATTACAGGCTCACCTATTTTTCCTTTTAGAATTATGTCCAAAAAGTGTATTTCACTACCTAGTTTAATGCCATCAAATTTCAGACCAAAGTTATTAGTCTGTATATCTTGGACAAAAGACTCTACATATTTTTGCCCCCTTTACAAAGGAATATGAGATCATCTATGTCATGAAAATATTGAATTATATAAGTCTTAAAAAAATCATGCTTATATATATCTTCTTCTTCTTCTTTCAGCTTTTCCCGGTTAGGGGTCGCCACAGCCGATCATCTGTTCTCTCATGATTGGCAGTGGAGTTTTACGGTGTCGAGTTGCCAGCCCGGCACCCAACCTTCCACAGAAGGCACACACTCACACCGAGGGCCAATCCACCTACTGCATGTCTTTGGGATGTGGGAGGAAACTGGAGCACCCGGGGGAAACCCACATGAGCACGGGGAGGACTTGCAGACTCCACACAGAAGGCACCCCAGCCGAGAATTGAACCAGAGAACCTCTTGCTGTGAGGTGACAATGCTAACCGCTGCACCACCATGGCCATCCACCATGCTTATATATATAATCCTCTTCAATTTTGGCCATAACAAGATTAGCATACATGGGGGCAAAAGAAGCCTCCATTGCTGTACCTGTTAACTGATGAAAAATATTTCCATTAAACTTGAAGAAATTATTTTTTAGAGAGAAGGACAATAATTGTATTATATAATGGAACATAGGAGTATCACCCAAAAAATATAATACAGCTTCTATTCCAACTTTGTGTTCAGTACTAGTATATAAACTGACAACATCAAGACTTAACCAATACATATCTTGTTCCCAAATAGTAACTTGGATTTTTCCCCAAAAATCTTGACTGTCTTGAATGTAAGATGGTATCTGACCCACCCATGGCTTTAAATATTGATGCATAAAAACACCCAAATTGTTCAAAAATACTTTTCAGCAGCTACTATAGGCCTGCCACATAAATTTTCAACTCTTTATGGATCTTAAGGAGACAACAGAATGAAGCTAAACAAGTATTTTCTACTTTAAACTTTTTTTTCAACATCATCCATTTTAAAATAAACCAAATGGACACCTTTATGTAACAAATGTGAATATGTTTTCATTGCATCCTCATAATCTTTCACTTCACATTTCTCATACACTTCTGTGTATTCAAATGTACATAACACATTTTTTTTTTTACATAACACATTTTGATATACTGTTCATGATTTAATATAACAATTGTATTACCTTTGTCAGACATTTTTATGGCCAACCTACGATCCATTCATAACTGTTTGAGAATTAACCACTGTTGTTTATTCAAATTATATTTCATTTTGTGTCTATTCCTAGAAAATTCATAAAAAAGATTTTCTACCTGGAAATTTAATGCTGACATAAAACTTACTATATTTTGATTACAACTACTTTTAACACTGCTTTCCTTTGTAAAATTAGATTGCCTGTTGTAGTACTCAAACCGTGTATGCCTGCATGCCAAGCTGGGACTCAGACCACTACATTACCTTGGTTTGCGGGATTTGAGCTGCATATTTTTATTTATCTCCTATTGCATATTAATATTATGTTATTATATTAAATGGAGAGTATTGAGGCTTTTGGCCATGTCCTTGAGGATTGCTGTCATGACATAATGGCATACATTTCAGTTTCAGACGTGTATCCTTCAAAACATTCATGCTGATGCATAACCTGTTTTCTATCAACTTTCTGTCTGTCCTCTGTGCAGAAGGGATAACACTGGTGCTCAGGCTGTGGTTGACTACACTGCAGAATGGGCCTGAGAGCCCATGCCTATGTTCATGTAGGCTACAGCCAGGAATGGTATCAGGCCTATGGAGACCTCTGTGTGTTGCCTTTGAGAGGGCATTACAGACCTGCTTCCTGATCATGAGGTGAGGGGGTCAGGTGCTGTACATGCACATGTGTACCTATGGGGGCACAGGGTGGTGAAGTTTACACTTCACCTGTTTGCAGCCAGTTGCCTATATCTATAGCATATGTGTATGTGGTATTATTGACTACCACTACAGACCAGATATGTGTGTTCCTCTGGAATTGTGGACACATGTCTGGAAGGCCTATTGATTGGCCTTGGTAGATGTATCATGTTTGCACTAAAAGACAGCCTTAGTGTACATCACCTGTGACCTTATTTGCTTGTGCAGAACAAGGTGACATGGCTGCCAATGAGGAACCTGTTCCTTCTTGGCTCGTCCTGCGATTATTTCCACCTATAATGGCAGTTGTGTTTTGCTGCTGTTCACCACAGGCATTCAGCCTACCTTGAGGGGGTTGATTTTGTCCTGTCAGGTATTGCTGAGGCCATACAGCTATGTAGTTGCCCAGATAGTATATTGGTGTGGGCCTAGACATTGCTGCTAGTTCCAACATATGGGATGTCCTTCATGTGGGCCTTGCCACTTTTCCTTGCCTATGCAGGGGACATTACAGAGGTGTGGGGGCTACAGCTTCACAGACAGTAGGTGGGAATACCTCAGATTACATGTGGAGACAGTGCAACAACATGTGGGGCAAAGGTCGAGATTTCGGTACAGACTGTATGTCATTAGTGCTGTTATACACATGGAGGGTTGCTAGATTGACAGGGTTCATCTGGACATGCATTTACTGAGTGACCTGACATCTGACAGTGATATGCCTCTGACATACCTTTCAACTGGCATGTTGTCCACAGAGTGGCCTTTGGATAGTTCCTCGAACAACATCTTTTTTTGTGGTATTAGTAGGATAATGTGAGGATTGTAGTCACTAACTGTTGACATCCATTGGTGTTCCAGACATCATATCATTCAGGGATGTTATGTTACAACAACACATGTAACACCAGCTACAGTTTCAGTTTGTAACACCATTATGTGTGATATGTCCCTCTTTCGGGCTCCCTGTCCCCCCAAGTACGTCATGCGTTGTCCAGATGTCCTGCACTATGATGTGCAGAGGTATGGTATATCATTAATTACTGACTGCACTCCAGTTATCATCCCAGTGACCTAGCACACTCCTGGCCGTGGTATGTGGCAGTGGCCAAGATTATGGTTCCACACCCTGGAAATTCTGTGGAAATCTGTACATATGACAGTTATGTATGTCTGGCCATTGTGAACAGACTGCCAGGATTGTGTAGCAGTGTTGTGTGTAGATGTTTGTTGGGCTGGGTAGGGAGAGTAGCAGATGTGAATACCATACATCCTTTACCTATCTGACTGTGCATGTTGCTACGCCTGCTGGTGGTCTATCATGTCTGTATGCTTGTAGGGGCAGACTGTGAAATGTCCTGAAACACCTCAGGATTCCCAGTACACTGTGATTCTGGCCAGTATATGTCAGTGTAGTGTGTGACTGGCAATCAGGATATGTTTGTTCAGACAGTCATTGTACTCTGGAGTTCATTTTGGGTAATAGTATGTTGCTGTGACTGTGGTGCAAATGTTTTTGGGTGGACATTTTTGCACCACTTTCTGATTTTCACTACAGTTCCATCCCTGTAGTGCATGCTATATTTGAATATACATGGGTAATTGCCCAGAGCTAATATGGAGGAGTGTCATCTTGGTTTTACTGTGCTTTATAAGGTGCTGGGTGACTTGTTTGGCAGCTATCAGGCGATTTCCATTCTGTTACATGACTGCAGTCATACCTCTATACTGTCCAGAGGCCTAGACACTGTCCAGATATGTGGCTCATATATTTGGTCTGTTCCCCACACAGTC
Organism: Protopterus annectens; assembly: GCF_019279795.1. Taxonomy (NCBI): domain Eukaryota; kingdom Metazoa; phylum Chordata; order Ceratodontiformes; family Protopteridae; genus Protopterus; species Protopterus annectens. The sequence goes on along the minus strand of NC_056729.1, from coordinate 1,610,807,847 downwards.
ATTGTCCTTGGCTAATCAGTAGGATACTCTGGGGAATGCAGTCAGTACATGCTAGTATCCATTGGTGTTACTGACTTAATATCCCTCATAAAAGATATGTGACAACAAACCCAGTAACGCCAGCAACTGTCTAAATATATAACAGAAATATGTCCAATATATCCTGTGTTTGGGCCTCTGTCCCCCAATTTTGTCAGGCTTTGTCCAGATGTCATGCACTAAGAGGTTCAGAGGCATGTAGTATCATTATTTATTGCCTTCATTCCTGCTATCATCCCAGTGATGTCATAGACTTCCAGACATGTAACAAGGAAGCGGCCATAGATATGAGTCCTGTGCCTATACATTTGGTGGGAAACTGTACATTTGAGAAGTCTATGTATGTCTGGCCTTTGTTAACAGACTGTCAGGATTGTGTAGCACTGTAGTGTGTACATGTTATTTGGGCTGTGTAGGGAGGGGGGGGGTACATGTGAGTATCATGGGCCCTTTCTATCTGAATGTGCATGCTGCTCCAGTTTCTGGTTCCCTGTCACCTGTATATGTTGTATGAGCATACCGTGACATGTCCCATAACACATCAAGATTCCCACTACAGTGGGACTTGGGGCAGTACATGTAGGGGTAATGTGTGAGTGGCAAACTGGATATCGTTGCTCACACAGTCATTATACTGTAGTGTTCAGTTTGCTTACTAGTATGTCACTGTGACTGTGGTGCAATTGGTTGTGGGTATGTACTTTCACAACAGTGTCAGTTTTCCACTAGTGTTACATCCCTGTAGTGCCTATTATATTTGCAAATGCATGTGTACAGCCCGAGAGCTGGATTTGGGTAGCATGTCAGTCTGATTGTAGTTTGGATGTTGCTTGTTAGCTGAGTGTAGATTCCCTAATGTTGTGTTATGTCTAGACATTTGTAGGCTGTCCTGTTGTCTGTTCAATATCATTGGTCTGGTCCCCATAACTGTTATGTATTCCTGACACATTAGTGGGGTGATGTGGGGATTGTGGTCACTAACTAATGAGAAGCAATTGAGTCGCAGAGTTGTGATATTTCAGTCACTATATGTTAGGACATGCAGTGTTACTCCATCAACTTTCTCAGCTTATCTAATCACGTATTTTGGATATGTCCCTAATTTCATGCCTTTGTCCACCAACATTGTTCAGGCTTGGTCCAGATTCATTGCACTAAGGGGTTCTGAGCATACCTCTCCACTGCCAGGATTTTCACAGAATGTCCAGATGTTTGGCCCATACTTTTGTTCTGTTCCACAATTTATTTGTATTTGTCTGGTAAATCACTGTGATGATCCAAGGATTTATGCCAGTAAATAAAGACATAGCATTTCAGCTTCCATCCTCATATCCTTCAGTAATTGTCTGCTGAAACACACCCTGTTGCTGTAGCAAATGTCTTCATTCCTAACAGCGCTAGTTGAAATATGTCCCTATATCTGGCCCATCCCCCCCTTTTACAGGCTTTGCACAGGTGTCTTGCACTAAGAGGTTGAGAGGGATGGTTCTGAGGTCTGACCACACTGCATGTTATGTACATACATTTATATGTGTGTGTGTGTGTGTGTGTGTGTGTGTGTGTGTGTGTGTGTGTGTGTGTGTATATATATATATATATATATATATATATATATATATATATATATATATATATATATATATATATATATATATATATATATATATATATATATATATATATATATATATATATCTATATTTATAAATATATATATATATATTTCCCTTCCTTTATATATTTATATATGTATATCTATATTAATCCACAATTTCATATATATGTTTCAACAGACATATGTATATGTGTATATACAGCACACGAATGATTCCACAGAGCTTTCTCCCTAATGTTGTATGCCTCTATTGCATGATATTTTTGAAAAAACAACACTAATTCATATCGCTCAGTTAGTGTAGTAGTACACTGCACTGACTACAGGGTCATGAGTTTGAGACTTTGGGCTGATGTTTTTTTCATTACTGTTAAATGACCAGAATGCACGATATGTTTGTTAAAGCATTACACTTCTTACAGCTCAGATGGTGTAGTGGCATATTGCTGTGATTGTAGAGCACAGCATCCTGGATTTGATACTTGATAGGGCTGACTATTTTGTTTCTGAGCAGAACAAGGTCTGATGGATACAGAGTGATTAAGGCACTTTTAAGCAGTTGTAAGCAGGTTTGCACGATGGTAAGTGATACCAACACACGGTTAATCCATTTTAGTTTCACCTACTGCCGCTTATTCCTGCTTACCTCCATGCTAATTTCTTTAAAAGAAAAGAAAAAGGGGTGATATGAAAGTGGTGAAAAAAGGGGCACACAGAATGAAGTGCAGTATAAAAGGTAGCTAGGGATGTCCAGGATGGGTGTAGGAAAGGTCCACAGTTGTCCATTTCTTCTACAGCAACAGCTGTGAATTTCTACAGAATTTGGAGGTGAATTTGGACACTCAAATCCCTGAGAGAGGGATGAGGACAACAGTAATGTGTTGTCAAGCTAATTGGACCAGATTACATGTGTCCAGTGGACACATGTGCAAAATGGACAGCTATATATAGGGCGTAATTATTTGGGGGGAACAGATGCCCCCTTTTATTTTTTTTAAGGTGAGAGTGGGATGTTGGGGAAGGATAGTAGGTATATTTGGGGAGGTAAGTTGGGTAGGAAGTCAGACAAGACAGACAAGACAGCAGACAGGGGTGGTATATGACACATGTGGGAGGTAAATACCTTGGACGGGGAGAGTGGTTGGGAATCAGACACCCATGAGCTCCCAAATGGATACAGTGGGACTGAGGTCCCCACCCATGGGCAGTCATCACTGCAGCTTCAAGGCCCCAAAGGTGGCTGTGCTGGGGGCTGGACAGGAGGGGTAGGCTGACCCACAAGATGCACCAGGCGGCCCTCAATCTGGTGCAGCTGTCCACCAAACTCCTTTTTGATGGCACTATGCACCAAACCCCGGACCTGTCTACGGGTGACGGTTTCCTGTCCGTGTCTGCTCCCCGGGGGGGGGACGGACCCCATCCCCTGTGGCAGTTCCACCTGAATGTGGTGCTGGACCAGCAAAGGGGGAGGTCCCAGGTTGGGTCCCAGACATGCTGGGGCCTGGTACCATGGCCAGATGAGGCGGGACAGGCGGATTCACCAGGATCTGCCTTCCCAGACATGCTATGGTGTTGAGGTTTTACAAAATATGTTGGTTAGTCATGAATAAAACATTTCAAAATTAGTTTTAACAGCATGCATGGGTGTTCCAATTAACCCAAATCAACAGATTTGAAACAGTTGCATAGCAAACAGAACACATGCATAAATAGAACAACAGTAGGCATCATAATGGCATGCAGGTTACATTGATAGCAACAGGCCACCAATGATAGTATTTGAACGGGGAACATTAATAATCAAATGATTCAATATTTGTAGAACAATAGGACACATGTCCCAACAGTAGTTTTGGAGAAAAACATACCCGTTGATTATGTGCATGAATTATTGGTTCAGATAGGGTGGGGGATAGAGAGAGATATCAGTTAACAACTGTATAGGCTTTGATTGTTCACAACTGTACTGATCATTACTGAACTCATTACTCTCCAGGTATGACCTCACTTTACATCTATTTATGGCCTGGGGTTGGGCACTGGAATATTTGTACACAATGTATTACTAAAGCCTTCTTAAAACTAATACATACATTTCCTTACCTGGCAGGCCTGTGGAGGGAATACCTGATAACACTACTTGACTGTTTCTACACATAATCACATATTCAGGGTTACATATGTGACACTGACAGGGGTGCCCTGCACTCATGGTGTATGTGTGTGTGTGTGTGTGTGTGTGTGTGTGTGTGTGTGTGTGTGTGTGTGTGTGTGTGTGTGTGTGTGTGTGTGTGTGTGTGTGTGTGCTACTGACATACTCTGCCTGGATTTCTATCTGTCACCCTGGGTATTGGCAGCAGTGACCACTAGCCATGACAGCATGACACTTGAGGGACATTTACCAGGAGAAACTGCTTGGTGTATGTACGTATCTTGCTGTCATTTGCAGCCTTGGGGTTGGACAGTGGAAGTGTTGTACACTGTATTAGTACAGCCTTCTTATGGCTAATAAAAGCATTTCCTTACCTGGCAGACCTGTGGAGGAAATTTCTGTTAACACTACCTGACTGCTTCTACACATATTCACATATTCAAGGTTACATATCTGACAGTTCAGGGGTGCCCTGCACTCATGCTGTGTGTGTGTACTACTGCCATGCTCTGCCTGGACTTCTGTCTGTCACCCTGGGTATTGGCAGCAGTGACCACTAGCTATGACAGCGTGACACTTGAGAGACATTTATCAGGAGAGACCGCTTGGTGTATGTACTTATCTTGCTGTCATTTGCAGCCTGGGGGTTGGACAGTGAAAGTGTTGTGCAGAGTGTATTAGTACAGCCTTCTTACATCTAATAGGAACATTTCCTTACCTGGCAGACATGTGGAGGAAATTTCTGTTAACACTACCAGACTGTTTATACACATATTCACATATTCTTGGGTGAAGTTATGCATAGAGCTTACTATCACTCCTGGGATTCGAACCATGCCTGTTTGTGCAAAAAGGTACAACAAGACTGTGTTTCAACACAATGAACTATTAAGGAACTGTTGTTGGTTATTTGACTGTTTTCTGCCTAATACTCTCTTGGTTGGACAATTTGACCTTGTAATTCTGACATTCATGCATGGCAGATAGTTCTTGTACTCTGTATTAATACTTTGACATATAACAATCTGGAAAGCAATCCCACAAGAGGGGATAACATACTAGACTGATCATTACCAACATGGGGACTCTATGCTCCATTCCAGAAGTATATCCCTCATTGGTAAGATCAGACCATAAATTAATTTCACTGGATATCCACATCCCGACCCCACTCCCAGCCCAGAAAACCACAGTGAAAAACTTCTCAAAAGTGAACTTCACACTTCTCAAAACTGAAGTGGAATCCTTCAAGGCCCCAGGGCCAGTGGAAACTACGGCCCAAACTGCAGAATCCTATATAAACACATCCTACGGACATCTCCAGGAATGCATGGATCATGCTATCCCAAACGAAATCAAGACCCAATCATCCAAAGGCAGGCGTCCAGTCTGGTGGACCCCAGCCATAAATAAACTAAATAAATAATAATAAATAAATAAAGGAGGAAGCTACTACATGATAGAGCAAAATCCCTAAAAGGGAAGGCATCTCTGATCAGTACTAGCAAAAAATTACGATCCCTCATAAAATCCTCCAAGGCCAGCTTCGAGAGAAAAATTGCACAGGACACTAAGGACAATCATAAGGCTTTTTTCAGTTATGTTAGGAACCTGGGATGCAACTCCCAGACTTGTTCTGAGTTGATTCTAAATGACAAAAAATACACTGAACCCACAGACATTGCCAATATCCTGGCAGACAGGTTCAGTGCAAACTTCTCCACCCCCTCCCCCCCAAAAGAGCAAGTATCAATCCTGGCAGAGTGCAGCCTCCCAAACATCTCTGATGCTCAGGTGAAGGCCGCCTCTCCAAAGCAAAAAACACGGCTTCCATGGGACCAGATGGCATCCCGGGTTGCGTCCTACATGAACTCCAAGAAAAACTAATCCCTCAAGTAAATCTGCTGTGCAATCACAGCCTCACTACAGGATATGTGCCCAAAGAATGGCGTACAGCAACAGTGGTCCCACTCCACAAAGGTGGCGCCTCTACAGACCCTGGAAACTATCGCCCCATAAGCCTGACTAGCCTAGTCTGCAAGGCTATGGAGAGGATCATCATGGAACTCATAAACAAAGACATTGGGGACCTACAGACACTAGATCCTACCCAATTTGGCTTCGTCAAGGGCATATCCTGCCTTTTGAGCCTGGTCAACTTCTTTGAAACAGTCACCAAGGCCATAGAAAAAGGGAAGGTAGTCCACACAGGCTATCTGGACCTTGCAAAGGCATTTGACACAATACCCCACTCGGGCATCATAGATAAGCTATCCAGCCTAAATATAAACCCCTATGTCACAAGATGGGTCGCAAACTGGCTCAAAGACAGAACCCACAGAGTCAGAGTTGCTGGAGCCATGTCAGACTCGAAACCGGTCACAAGTGGCATCCCACAAGGTTCTGTCCTGGGACCTCTCTTGTTTGGTATTTACTTTTCTGAGGTACAGGTCAACATGGGAGGACTATGGCTCACCAAGATCGCAGATGACTGCAAACTGGGCTCCATAATCGACTCTCCAGCTGACACAAACATCCTTCAAAAAGGTCTCGCAGAGACGGATAACTGGTGCCAGAGCCATGGTCTAAAGCTAACTGCCAAAAAGTGTATATTCATACCCTTTGGAAAAAACAACGTGCCCACAAATTACCACATAGGTGGTAACCCATTAAGTACAGAGAATGTAATTAGGGATCTGGGGACCCAAGTTGATAGCAATCTCTCCTTTGACAACCACATTGCCAAAGTAGTTAGAAAGACCTTCTACATAGCCCACCTCATCATGAAAGGATTCACATCTAGATCAAGAGAGATAATCGTGCCCTTTATTCATCCCTCATCAGGCCCATCATAGAATACAATGCCCACTTTGGGATGTACCTTACCCGACACCTGCAGCAATTAGAAAGACCCCAAAAGTACCTCACCAAGAGGATCAAGGGACTCAAGCAGATGCCATATGCTGCTCGGTTAAAAAAACTCCAGCTCTACTCAGTTGCATACCGCCTACTTCGAGGCGATCTATGCCTGACATATAAAGCTATGTCCAACCCAGAATTAATGGACATGCTCCACCTCAGTAAATCTAAATCCCTTAGAGCCACGCGCTCGAGGGACTTGAACCTCAGCACAGAAATAAATAGAACATGCTGTAGGGACAGATTCATAACCCAGAGGCTCCCTTCGCTCTGGAATAGAATTCCAATTCATGTTAGGCAGAGCACCTCACTGACTCTCTTCAAGAAGAATCTTGATGAGTGGATGGGGGATCGTAGGTTTGTCCCGGGGATTACTTCAGTGTCACTATTAGACAGAGGCACAGTAAACTAAACTTTAAAAAGGGCACAGTATACTCAAATCAAGGGGTGGCATAAGCCAAACACAATCGGGCAAGGCTTATAAATGCCCCAGGGCAGATAGCCTAGTATGAACCTAAGAACCTATGAACCTATGAACACTAAGCACTGCTGTAGGGGACACAGTATACTAGTTTATAGATTACTATTCAGGGATCAGATCTCGGTGCATGGAACATTTCTTATAGTTGATCTCCTGTTTTACAGCTCCACAATCTTTGTCAGATGACCCTTAATTAATTCATGCTGTCAGAGCCATAGTTGCTGTGCATAACCTGTACACATTTAGATTCATACCACCACATAGCAAAGTAAACACAACAGTCTGGGGGTTTTAGTTTTATTGAAGGGTACTGGAACTTTTATTGATAGATATCCTGTACATCAGTATTAGTCTGCTAACGTCTCATTTATTCATTACACACAGTACACATTTTAACCTACTGAAAGTTGACATTCTGCTCCTTTCTATTTATTTGTCCTGAATACTGCAAGCTAGATTTGTACTCACCAGCCTCCTGGTGCAGCCTTAGCAACCTGCTGGCATGGACGTCTATGTTCGCAGCCCTCTCATCTGCAGCTGTACAGGAGATAAAGAAACATTTATGGATACCTATTGATCACATACACAGGCTGGACTTTGGTGAACACTAATTGATAGCAAGAACACACAGCGTCTAGTGTGTGCAGTCCTCCTCAGTAAAACACCTCAAGTCCAAAAATAAAAAGAGAGAGCGCACCACAGCTGAAGCAGGTATTCAAACAGGTAAATTATTTATTGGAGTAAGCGCTTTCATGTCCCGATGGACGCTTCTTCAGACTTCAATACAAAATCACTCAAGCAATGCAACATATATATAAGAATGAAAGCAATCAATTCAACAGTTAAAATCACAAAAAATCTTTAAAGAAATATTCACATATAAATAACATTATCAGATTAGCCTAAAACTAAACCCATCCACATCTACCCTAGTATAAACATATAAAAAGTATATATAGACATTTATATAGACATATGTATATATATATATATATATATATATATATATATATATATATATACACACACACACACACACACACACACACACACACACACAAGTACACCTCATTCACAATCTAAAAATCTTTACAAAAGCATACTTCACATACATATAAGTACATTTCTTAGTGCTTTAAAGGTCTATCGGCCAAAATGGTCTTAGCACTACCTTGTCATTGAGACCAAACCTCTTGTCTGCCTGCATTCTATTTATCCACCTAATTTCGTTCTGCTCTGTATGGTTTTTAAAATTTCCTGACCTATAAGTATGTGGTACTAATTCTATTACTAGGAACAAAAATCTATGTGTAGTGCCATTTTCTAGAGTGTTTCTAGCCAGGGCATTCCCTTCACCTTCTTTATTGATAGCATAAATATGCTCCCTAACTCTATCTCTCAACATATGATTGGTCATCCCTATATAGAAACATGGACACTTATAGGTTCATAGGTTCATAGGTAGGTACTAGGCTATCATCCCAAGGGCCTACGTAAGCCTAGCCAACAAGGTTTCCCTGGCTTACGCCACCCAAGAAAGTTATTTTCCTGTGCCACTGTCGAGCAGACACAGAAGTGATCCCCAGGGTGTATTTCCTATTTCCCATGCAATCATCAAGATTTTTTTTGAAGAGTGCTAATGAAGAACGTTGCTTGACATAGATGGGGTAGCCTGTTCCAGAGTATGGGAAGTCTCTGGGACAGGAATCTATCCCTCCAGCATGTCCTGTTTATTGTGGTGACAAGGTTTAGGTCCCTAGAGCATGTAGCTCGGAGGGATTGGGATTTCTTTAGGTGTAGCATGTCCAACAGCTCTGGGCTTGACATAGCTTTATATGTTAGGCAGAGATCACCTCGGAGTAGGCGATATGCTACAGAGTAAAGCTGGAGTTTTTTGAGGCGGTCAGTGTACAGCATTTGTTTGAGGCCAGTAATCCTCTTTGTGGGGTACTTCTCTGGCCTTTCCAGCTGCTGCAGATGTATTGTAAGGTACATTCCAAAAGGGGCGTTGTACTCTATAATGGGTCTAATGAGTGTCAAGTAGAGGGGAACAATGACCTCTTTTTTCTGGATGAGAACCCTTTTATGATGAGGTGTGCCATGTAGAAGGGCTTCCTGACTGCTGTGGCGATGTGACTATCAAAGGAGAGACTACTGTCCACTTGGGTCCCAAGGTCTCTTATCACACATTCGGTGTTAAGTAGATTGCTGCTTATGTGGTAGTTCATGGGTACAGAGTTTTTACCAAAGGGGATGACACTGCACTTTTTGTCATTGAGCTTGAGGCCATGGCTCTTACACCAGGCATCTGTCTCAGCTGGGCCCTTCTGTAGGATGTCCACATCATTTGGGGACTTGACTATGGCTCCTAGTTTGCAGTCATCTGTGAACTTCATTAGCCAGAGGCCTTCTGTGTTAGCTTGTACTTCAGAGAAGTAGCTACCAAACAGGAGAGGTCCCAGGATGGAACCCTGTGGTACTCCACTTGTCACTACTTTGAGGTCAGATTTGGAGTCTGCAACTTTTAAGTGTGGGTTCTGTCAGTGAGCCAGATGGCAACCACTCTTGTGATGTAGGGATTTATACCTAGTTTAGTGAGTTTAGCTATAATTCCAGAATGGGGGATGGTGTCAAAAGCCTTGGTCAATATAGGCTGTGTGAACCACCTTACCCTCATCTACGGCTTTGGTGACTACCTCAAAGAAATCGATCAGGTTCAGGAGGCAAGATCTGCCTTTCACAAACCCGAACTGGGTGGGATCCAGAGTTTGGAGGTTACCAATGTCTTTGCTTATGAGTTCCTTGATGATATGTTCCATAGCCTTGCAGACCAGGCTCGTCAGGCTAATAGGTCGATAGTTCCCAGGATCAGTGGTGGCTCCCCCTTTGTAGAGTGGGATAACTGTTACTGTGCGCCATTCAGTGGGCACAAAGCCTGATGCCCTGATACTTGGTACAATAAGCCAAATAAATGACATCCCTGCTCATACAATCAGCATAGTGGTTAAACATATATACATAATTTGTAGTAGGGTGTATAAATCTATCTATATTGCACATATACTGACAATGGTTGCATCATCTGCAACCAAACGTACCTTGTCTTTGGAAAACATTAAACCTGCTTTCAAGTTTAACATCCTTGTAGCATAATAGTCTTTTCAGTAATTTGTTATTCCGATAAGAAAAGCATGGTTGTTGTCCCAGTATATTTCTTAACTTCTCATTTGATGTCAGAATTCTCCAATTATTATTTATAAGGTCACGTATGGTCTTATTATTACTACTATAGGGTATTACCATTTATATGGGGTTTTCACACTTTTCTAGACTGATGTCTCATTTTTGGACCTGCTACACTACCCTGGTTGACAAAAAACAGTTGCTACATAACTTAAGTTTACAAAAATAATTTTAACACTACTTTCCCACAGAAAAATAAGGTGCATGTCTTGGTACTCAAACCATGAATGCCTGCATGTAAAGCCAGGACTCTAACCACTACATTATCTCGGCTTAGAAATTTTACCTGTATGTTTGCATTTATCTCCTAGGCGATGTTTAAGCTATGCTAAGTGGATGGCCATAACGTGCACACCCGCTTAGCTATGCTTAGACATTCCTTAGGCTTGAAAAAAAACAGTTTATGTTATTTTTACATTATTATGTTATATAAGTGAGTCTTGTGATGTTCTGACAACTCATTGAGGACTGCAGTCATGAAATAATGTCATTCATTTGGCTTTCAGGCTTCTATCCTTCAGGGGCCCCTGCTAATACATATCCTGCTATCTATCAACTTTCTAAGTGTGTAAAGGCAATTTTTCTGGCATGTCCCTAATTTATTTTTTATTCCCCCATCATTTCTGCCTTTGTCAACATGCACTGCTGTAAGGGAATATTGGCATACATTTGCTTCCAGGCTTCTACCCATCTGTAATTCATGCTAATACATGACCTGTTCTCTATCAACTTTCTCTGTTTGTGAGGGCTGTATGTGTCTTTTGTCACTTTTGGGGGATCTATCCTCCATTACGTGTGCATTAGCAGGTTGCAGAAGTGTCGTATGTCACTTTAGCAATGCAGGGGGTGTGTCAGAACCTGTCACACACACCCCTGTATTGCTTTCTTCATGCTGAAGTTTCTTTCAGTGTCCATGGACACTGAAATGATCATTATCTCATTTCAGTGTTCACGGACACTGAAATACTAGCATAATATTAGAATAAATCTCTAATATTATGCCAGTTTGGCTTAGAAAGTGCCGTACTGCACTTTCGGAGTTTAGGGGGAGTGTTCAGTGTCCGTGCAGTACTTGGACATGACCCCTGCACTCATTCACAGTTTGTGTCTGTATAGGAAGTACAGCAGCATGCCTTCATGAATATTCAAAGTGCGCTGCTGTGCTAAACGGAGACGAACCACTCTGTGCAAGAATAGTCTTATTCTTGCATGGAGTTTGTTGAATCCAGGGGATTGTCATTAAGACTAGGATGTATAAAAGAATTCAAGCAAATTTGCCATTTACCTCATTGAATTCAATAAAATCCTCCCATGGTCCAACATGTCTATCTCTATGAACAATGTCCAAACCAAAAAACAAAAACTTGTGAATAGGATGTTCAGAGATACGCTTAAACAGAGCATTATTTATGTTCTTGTTTCTAATGTCCAAAGTGTGTTCATATATCTGGTCCCTGAACCTCTGCTGCATTTTACCCACATAGCAGGAACAATGGTGCTGCAGTAGTGTTGTCGCCTCACAGTTAGACATTGCATGTTCGACTCTCAGTTAGAGCGTCTTCTGTTTGTCGACATGCGTGAATGGGCGTCATTAAGGGTTGTGCGTTAGGCCCGGCAAGCCAGCACGTAAAAATCTACTGCCAATCATTACCGGACCGGAGTTCCGCTGTGGCGACCCCTAACCGGGAAAAGCCGAAAGAGCACTGAGCAGGAACAATGTTCAGTGCATAAAGCAACGTATATAACATCCCTTGTGTTACAATTACAATAATGGGATGACCTAAGATTATGGCCATTAATACAGATTCCATCAGCCTCATACACAAACTTACACATAGAACATGCACCACACCTAAAAGTCCCATATTTCTTATTCGTGTGGGACATAAAGAAGGTGCCATCACTTTCCAAAAACTGTTTTACCCCTATTAAATACTAACTGGAGTACATAATCAATAATTCCTGTGTACTTCTCAAAACAAGACAAAAGTACCCAGTTTCTTTTTAGTACCTCACAAAAGAGGTGGTGTATCTAGATGTAACCCTTCTATTGGGAGCAAACATTTCCTTGGGACCTTCTTGTCGCAAAATAGGGAAAAAAAATGCCCTTTTCCCTTTTGGTCTTGACTTCATCAAATATCTAAAAAACCAAGTCCAAGGGATAACCCCTATGGGTAAACATATGTACAAGTTTGTCACATTCAAGAGAAAAAGTGTCGTCTTCAGTAACCAACCTTGTCAGTCTAACTGCCTGAACTTTAACAATCCCCCTTTTGAAAGTCAGGATGACAACTACTGTAATGTAATAAACTGTCTGAATATGTAGTTTTTCGAAATATATTGCTAGTAAATCTCCTATTAATGTCATCCTTGCCAATAGTGACATCCAGATAACTAATAACAGTACGACTAGTAACATGTGTAAAATGTAAAAAAAAGTACTGTTATTTAGAAAATCAATAAACCCATCAATACCTTCCTCTGATGCTTGCCATAAAATAAAGATGTTATCCAAAAAAACGGACAAATAATTTCCATGGGCCATGGGAGGATTTGATTTAATTCAGTAAGCTAAAACATATTAAAACTGCATTTGTATTTAGTGTAACCATGATAATTTATTAATGATAATTGTTTTTGTTATTTAAGCAATGACTAATTTCTTACATGTTGCACTATTTTTTTTTATTATTAATACTTGGCAGAAAAATCTTAAATATTTTATAATTTCCTTTTCTTTCTTATACAACATTAGAATTTACTTATTCCACCAGTCAGGAATGAATGAGTTACCATTCTTATTGCTCACAGATATTCTAGCACTGTTACTCAACACTTATTCAAGGGTCAAACATCCATACTTAGATTCTAACAGAGAAGATGTATTACTCCAATAGGTATTAATGATTTGGACCTTCAAGTTCTCATACTCAGTAGGACCCACATTATTCTTTTTCATATTAGATGTTTTTCAAGTCGCTACATTGATCTCAAACTAAATAGCATTGTGATCAAACAAACCTAAAGGTGGTAGATCCTATAACTGATGAATTATTTCAGGAATATCAGTTACAACAATAGCCAGTAGATGTTTTCCTTTTGTATTGTTTGAAACCAATTAATGAATTCCAGGATTCTGTTATAGCAAAAATGTTATAATTTTGTTTACAGATTAATCCTACAAGTTAATAAAATATTTTCCCTAGGCTTCTAGCATTACAAAAGAATCCATTTTCTGTATTATCAAATTCTCTATGATTTCTGGGTATTTTTTAGTTTGAATTGAAATAAAAATGGTCAATTAGATTGATAATTTTACCAGCCACATAAGAGGCTCCATAAACGTTCAAATGTAACATATTGCTGGATATTCCCACTAGTTAAATAGCTTTATATTATATATCAAACTCAGTTGTCTCAACCAAGTATCAAAAAAGTTTTCATAAACAAATAGTCTATCCAGGAACATGGTGGTATATTTTCATTGAACAATTGGTTGATATTTTGACTTTCCAAAAACTAAGTCATGTCAAAGACAGAATTCTTCATGTATTTTAAAGGACTGTGTATCAGGTCATTTGTTCATGCATGAATAAATAGAACATTGTATATAGATTTGACTGGTGACAGCTAGTAGTTCTGGCATATCGGTAAGTTTTAGTCCTCAGGAGGAACAATATTGTAAGTAAATGTTGTCCAGCCTACTTAAATGATTGACTGTAAGTTTTAGCATTGAATCTCCTAAATTTAAAATATGCCACTTATTTCCCTTACATTGTTCATTAGTATTAGCAGCTATACAGTTAAGGTTGTCGACAGCAGGTAATATGCCTGATGTCTCATGCTCCGTATCTTGCATATTGCAACTAGTGTCCCTTTTAGTTTTTTTTTTTACATTATGTTTTTGTCCATGTAATTATCTTAGCTTACAAGCAAGAATGACTTGTATAATAAAAGGTCATTGTGTTCCTTGCTAAACATTATCTTGCTCCTAAGTCTAACCTCTCAGAACCGCTTGTGTTTATGGGTTATTATTTTTAATACTACAACTTCTGTATAAAGATGAACATTTGAAAGTAAACTACTTGCTACTGGTGCAGGAAAAATATCATTCACCTGCTGGTCAACTGTTGTGTTATTCTTTTTCAAAACATTTATTTGGTCAATGTCTATACTAACCAATTCATCTCTCAGGATGGCTTCATTACTATCTATAGTTCAAGCATACTCAGATATACTACTTTCAGTAATGAGTTCAGGAAATGCTAGGGGAAAATATTTACACTTTTTTATTGAAATGCTTTTTAGCACATTTTTTTTCTTTTATTATTTTTAACTTTTCCTAATAATATGGAACAGTGACTTGTATAATCAATAACATGACTCTTTTTGAATGGGTTAGTGGACCCGAGTTTTTTTTCCTTCATTAAATTGTACACATCTTCTAACCATTCAATAAGACAATTAGAAATTGACAAAAGGTGTTAACAAGACTGCAGTGGTGGCGCTGCGATAGCGTTGTCGCCTCACAGGAAAACATTGTCCTGTTCGATTCTCAGCTAGAGCATCTTCTGTGTGGAGACATGCGTGAATGGGCATACCTTCGTTGAAGGTTGTGCGTCAGAGCTGGCAACTCAGCACTTAAAAATCTACTGCCAATCATTAGCGGACCGGAGTTCCGCTGTGGCGAACCCTAACCGGGAAAAACCGAAAGACACAACAACAACAAAAGGTGTTAACAAAGTGACATGAGCACTATTAGCTATTAGCAATATTTATCAAATCTAAATGTTTCATACAATTAAAATCCTTGTACAGCGGTAGTGTTGTTGCCTCACAACAAGAGGTTCTCCCATTCAATTCTCGGCTGGAGTGCCTTCTGTGCGGAGTCTGCATGTCCTCCCTGCAGTCGAGTGGCCTCAGAAAGACATGCGTGAATGGGCGTGCCTTCGCTGAAGGTTGGGCGTCGGGCTGGCAACTCGGCACCATAAAAATCGACTGCCAATCATTAGCGAACCGGAGTTTCGGACCCCTAACCGGGAAAAGAACAACAACAAGTACTAGTTTAATTTTTTTTGTATAAACCCCACAGTGTCCACATTCAAAAATATATTTTGATGCCAATAAGTCCACCAGAACATATGGGTTCAAAGAATCCATTATTCGAAACAACAAAAGCAACAATTAAACTTAACTAGCCAAGTGAACACAAATGAGTTGCATAAAACAGTCAATAAAAATGTAAACAACTCAATGTGTTATTCAGCAATCTCAAATATATATACATAGATCTAATTATAGATAGGTATATAGATAGATGGATATAGATATATATCAGCTTAGAAACTACAACATAAAATTGTTATATTACAACTTAACTCTAAGTATGTGTTCCGTAATTATAATGTCAAAATAGCTTGCAGACGTTTGTCCTTCCTTTGCTACAATCACAAATCACTCAGTCACTCAATCAGTAAATCATGCAAAGGCATGGAAAGTGTTTCTTTGCATCTTCGTGTTAATGCAGTGTCACAAGATCTATTCTACTCACGTCTGCTCACAAAGCTGCTTATAAAAAGCAAAGCAGTCACTCTTGATAGACTGCTATGTCTATAAATCACTTCCCTGCTCCAAGTACTCATGCTGACAGAAATAAAAATATAATGTGCGTGCTCGGAGCTCCCCACGTCTTGAAAAATATGGTGGTGGCAGGAGCACACAGATAAATAGAAATGCACTTGTTGTATATAGCCCAGGTGTCCTTAAAAGGACAGCAAATCTTAATTAAAATACACAAGGAGGAATAAGCACACCACACAGTTTGCTCTACTCATACCTGCTTGTAGACCTGCTTATTTAAACTAATGAGGTGACTCTAGATAGACTGCCTTGTCTATCAATCACCTCCCTGCCACGAGTAGTCACAATAATAGAAATACAAATGAAGCATGTGCATTTCCCACTTCCATTTATTAGCTCTGTTAACAAATTTATTTCTTCAGTTTATGCAAATGTTTAAGTGAAGCATAATAAAATTGTCCAACAAGGTTATTGCATATATCAAATTTTATGTAGCTGCATACCTCTCAGTCTCTTAGCTCAAGAAATCTGGATAAAGCCTGACATAATGGGGAGACAAAGGCTCAAAATAATTTCAAATATGGCTCTTATAAACTTAGAAAGTTGCTAGAATAACAGGAATTATGTCAGCATGCATTTTCTGAAGGATATGAAATGTGAAACTCAAATGTATGTCATTATTTAGTGACTTCAGTCCTACGTGATTTGCCAGAAAGCCACAAATTTCATGATAAATAGAGCAAAATATGAGGCAGAAATCTGGACAATTGAGAGGTATTGTATTTTGTCAGTGAACTGAATGATTAAAATTATAAAATTGTGGCAGCCTATGGTACTTATTAACTTCAGTTACAGGGATGCCTTAATATTGCTGGTGAAGGAATAAATTGTTCATTGCAGTGTTGATAGTCTGTACCTTTTCCAGGGAAAGTAGGATTAAGAATAAATATCAATGAATGTAAAAGTTTAGGGGTTGTAAGAAATTGTGATGCATTTCCTTCCAGAGAAACCAGTATAAGGGTATGGTATTTTACAGGAAAGGAATTAGATTTTGTGTAATTTGATTGATTTAGTGGAATTATAAAGATGCGTCTGTTTGGAAAAAAGGTTTATATAATTAAGAATTCTTTCTGGAAGATTGGGAGCTGCTATACATTAAATATATATGTCATGTCAGTGTTCGGAAGTTATATTTTAAGGGGTCCTTTTTATGGTTAAAGTTTATTAAAAGGGGGTTTGTATATGGAAGTCATAAAGCAGGTTTTGGGAATGGTTCAATCTGCTGTGCAATTTGCTTCTTTTAATTTATAAATAAGCAAAAGTTTAACCAGCTAAACACGGTTATAGGAAATAATAATTAAACCCATAAAAAACCAGCTAAACACGGTTATAGGAAATAATAAAAAATAAAAAAACCCAAAAAACCAGGGTTATAATATAATAATTAAACCTAAAAAGTTATAGGAAAATAATAATTAAAACCATAAAAAACATGTACTTTATTAAAACAATAAAAACCAACAGTAAGCGCTTTCACACTGACAGTGTGAAAAGACATAACTGATGAAAGGGAGACAAGTAGCCATGCTTTCTTATAATTCAGGACTGTATCACTTCTTTGGGGAAGGGCTATGAATGTGTTTTATTTTAGCCTTATTTAGTTAATGTTTATAGGATCATAGGAGAGTAAAGGCTAGCTGCTCTTGTGGGCCATTTTAAGCCAATCCAATTTCTCATTTTGTGTTTGACATAACCTATTTCATTTGGTTATAAATTGACCTTATCCATCACATGACTGTTAATTATATATTAACCCTAATGAGAATAACTGGGATCATACCATAGATAATTTGAAGTGACCCACACATTGGATAAAGCATTTAAGAGTTGCCTCTGTCCATTAGTAATACAGGGGACATCTTGAGGGTAAATGTTCTCTTTCTCATCCATAGATCAAAGCTGTGCTTGAAGATGGACAAGGATGAACTTTTTTTTTTATTTGGATGAGGAGCCTGTTACTCAGCAGCCATATTCTCAGTGATTTATACCCATCCCTCCAAACCATTCTGTTGATGTTGCAGAAGAGGTTTAGATGCTTAGCCAAGTATTTCTGATACCATTTAACTTGCTGATGTGCAATAAATCCATCAGTAATTTGTAGGTGGATGTCTTGTATGACAAACACAGGTCACCTCTTAGCTGCCTGTATAGTGACAGGGCTTTGAGGGCATGTTGTTTAGGCTATATTTAATTCTATTAAGATATCTCTGCAGGTATTTCAGTTGTTGCATGTGTCCAGACAGACACATGCCAAAGGTGGGATTATATTGGCCTAATGATGCTTGAATAAAGGGGTACAATGACATCTGTAGATATATGCACAATCCTGTTGTTTATAAGCTGTTTTTTAATACAGAAGGACTTTCTTATAACAATGCACACATGTTGCTCAAACGTTAGGTCACTGTCCACATACATTCCAAAATCCTGAATAACTGGGTCAACTATTAGGAGTTTATTGCTAATATGCTAGCTAACTGGGATAGATCACTTCACAAAGGATACAAAATGCAGTTTTGGCATTTAATTTCAGTCCATGATTTTGCACCATTTATTTATTTTCGACAAACCTTCCTGCAAGATGGTTAAGTCATTTGGGGATTCAATGACTACTTCTAGCTTGCAGTCATCTGAAAACTTAGTCAGACAGAGGCTTTGGTTTTACTTCATAAAAGTAGGTGCCAAACAAAAGTAGTCCCATCTAACCACCCCCAATAGCTTCTGCTTCTTTTTGTCTTTAAAACAAAGACATTTCATCTAGATCCAATGAAGTTTTGACCCCTCTATATTATTCTGTATTGATCAAACCTATTACATATACATTTCCCCTACATAAGGGTGGAAACCCCACTGACCTGTCCAATTACAGGCCCTTAGCCATCCTAACCCCCCTCTGTCTAAAACACTTGCAAATGTGCACAGTTCCAAGATTTAACTACATTACTGTAAGCTCACTAATTTCCCCTACACAGCATGGTTTCTACCTACATCACACCACCACCACTGCACTACTAAGCTTTGTTGCAACAGTAAATCAAACTAGAAACAAAATAACCTTATCTCTTTCATTTGCCTTGATCTGTCTACAGCCTTTGACATGGTGTCACACCAAACATTTTCTAGGCTTTGATATACTCCACTATCCTGGTTTAACAGTTTTTTTCAAGCAGACAATAAGCTGTAAAGGAGGGAAAACAATATCTCTTTTCTCCCATTAACCTTGGGAGTCCCTTAGAACTCTACATAAGGTCTATTACATTTAATATATTAATTAATGACCTGCATTTAGCAACCAAACAAGCAATCATCATCGATATGTAGATGATTCCACAATCATCTACTCTGCCAAAAATATGGTTAAACTGCAAGAGTACACTCAAGAAGCTCACTCACAAATTGAGACTTGACTAACTGACTCACAGCTCCTTCTAAACCCCCCAAAATCCAGATTTATAGTATTCATCCTTAAGCAACTATCTGACCAAACAATTCCTTCTCAATTCTATCATCAATCAATGAAAAGATAGAAATGGTAACCCACACCAAACTACAAGAGGTTATCACTGATGAAAACCTAAAATATGAGCACCACACAAAGCAGGCTGTAAGAAGACCCCTTAAAAATCAACAGCCCTCTATGGAGGCAAACTCTAGCTAACAGAGCAGGCTAGTATACGCATTGCCTCATCTTTTCTCATTCATACTCGTATTCCCTACACTCATCAATTTACAATCCAATCAATTCTCTTTACTCGACCACTGGTATAATAAAATTGCAAATTTTGCTGCCCATCATCAATATAATACACAGCACTGCCCTGCATTACAACAATATCAGTGGCTGGAATTAAGGCACTATTTAACCTGCTCACAGCTTGCCATGACACAAACTCGTATATGACCCAAACAAATGTCCGCATCTAAACAACATTCACCAATTATACAGTCCAAAAAGATCTCTACACTCTTCTGACAAGATGTTGCTGAGTGTAACCATATCAAACAATACTGCTGGAGACTCCCCATACTCTTCGTTTACCTTTAAAATCTGGAATTTCATAACTCTCGTGGTCTCCCTCTGTCTCTCTAACAATATTAAAAAAACAATACATTTTTCAAACTACACTTAAAGGATCACCTAAATGCTGCCTCTCTCTCAGCTTCTCTGTCTGAGCCTCCACTTTCTATACAGCCTCTCTACTCCTCCTGGTATAACCATAATCTGGACTTCTGCTATTTGTACTTCAAAGAACCTACTACACTTATTGTGAACCACACAATTGACAAAACTTTTTCTGCCACAAAGATTGCGACACAAAGCTTTGTAACAAATTGCATTATATGTCAATCTTAAATAATATGTTTTCATTTTCTTGTTCTCAGATGTAATGCTGTTTGACATTTTTATTCTACTTTGTATTATTTCCATTTTGGGTAAAAAAAAATCTTTATCAAATTGCAACTAACTTATATTGACCTAAAATGTATTTATGCTTATTGTCAAAAATGTATTGTTTTATTGTATATTTGTTTTATTGTGGAGCTTTTCTCTCTGGGCCTCTAGTAAAAAGGGTCAACTTGTCTTCCTAGCCGGACCATCCTGGTAAACAAATGCAATAAATAATTAAATAAATACAGTTAAATTGTGTGAGTATCTTCCAAAATGCTGAATAAATACAAATATTTTTCCTTAATACTGAAGAAATGTGTTACAAATGAGTTGGGCTATAGTTTGTTATTTTCTGATAGAAACATCTAACCAGCATTTCACTGGTTACATGCAGTGTGATAAACAACACTATTTCAATGAAATAACAGCACTGCTGACTCTAACCAATGGTATATGGTTGGAAAATATTTTTTTCTGAAGTACAGCAAGAATAACATTGCTTTCCTTAGTACATCATGTATAAAACATGCTGTTAAGCCCATCAAATACTAGCACTACATTACCTGGCAGGCATTCTGTAAATGATAGAACTGCTTGTTCTTTCATATGAGAAAATAGAATATGAAGCTATAAAATGCCATCTCTTAAGCAATTTCGCCAGCTCCCCTGAAGTTATAAAGAATAAATGCACGTATTACAAAAGTAAGACGTATATTGTATTAATTTAAATAAACGGTTCACAATATTCTGCCTAAGGCATTGGGTATCTAATAGGTAAATTTACCTTTAAAATATTCATGTTAGTTGTACACTCTGCTTTCTCTATGATATACTTGGAGTGATACGTGTTAGATGACTAATGATGCAATATGAGTTTGCCGTCATTTTTGTTATAGATTAGTACTAGACTAATTACCCTTGTGGGCCATTTTTTAAGCCTAGCCAATTACCCCATGTAAAAATCAAATGCTGCATTTTGTGTTGATAAGGTAAATACCTTAACCATTATGCCAGTCTCCCACCTGGTTCAATTTATTTTCTCATTTAGTCTTGCAGTGCAAAACATAGTTAAAACTAAGCTGTTTATGCAGTGAGCTAGATCATGGATAATTACATTTCACTTACAGAGCACTGAATGCAGATAACATGTTTGTATGCATCCAGTCTCTCACCTATCCTTCCATCCATCCATCCATGTATCCACCTATGGGAAATTGGAAAAACACCCTGGGGATCACTTCTGTGGCTCTGCTTGACATGATGTTTCTTGGGTGGCATAAGGCAGGGAACCATGTTGGCTAGGTTTACTTAGGCCTTTGGGCCAATAGCCTAGTACCTACCTATGAACCTACCCATTCATTCAATCATTCATACATTTTCTATTCCCATGTTATCCATTTAATATCTTGGAGACCAGATTCCATCCAAGCAAGCAAAAAAAAAAAAAGAATAGTAGGAAACGACCAAGGCTGAGAATGCATTCCATCATAAGGTACACACTCACACGACCAACCTCTAATGCATACGTATAGACATTTTTCTTTCATTTTTGCCACCCCAGTGTGTAACTTCCAGATTATCATTTGCTGATTTCTGTAGCTACTGCTCCAACTTTAAACAATATTACTTAAATGCTGGCATGCATTTGCAGTAGGGTTAAGAAATGAACCTTGCAGGAGCCCACAGGAATTCTATAGCAGAACATGAAAACTTTACAGATGAGGTACCTTCCAAGTCAATAATCAGACTGGAGGACTAAGCATTATAAGGCAACAATATTAATATATACAGAATACATGAATTTCAAGTGTATGATAAATGAAACATCTTTTACTCAAGGTTTGGGGAACAGGATTTGTGACCCCTTTAACATTGTGGTTCCCTAGGTTACGCACTTCAGCAGGACTACATTAATAGCATACCTTACTTTACAGGTGCACTCTATCAATTCATAGCTGGCCAAGGGTTCAGATTAATGACAGAGAGTACATTTATGGTATCAAGCTTAGCTGGGGATGGGGAGCTATCAATGATGGTTTGTGCAAATCTTCATTTGCAGGTGCTGTATAGTGCAGCACATAAAACATCTCTTGAAATCACAGAATAAAACATGATGGTAATTTAGTGAGAAGCATGTTCTAGCAATGAAGACTGTTACAATGAAAGATTTTTTGTGTAGTTTATTAAACTGAAAGATGGTTATTTTCTATAATACTATCATTTGATTTAGCTTACAGCTCAACTGAAGTTTATGGTCTGATTTTTGTATTTTAATTTCCTGAACTCCCACCTTTCTTCTGCCATAGGTGATGTATGATCACATGATGTATGTACTAGAGTGGAGTGAGCTTTCCATGAAAGTGTTTTTTTGCAATTACTGAACGTCACTGTAACCACAGAATTAATATACTTAAGAAAGGATAGTACCAGGTTTGAAGAAGGCTTCTCTCCTGCACAAATGCTGTTTTTGTTTTAGTTTGAAAAAATGCAGTTTTAGTCATTTAGTGTGGCTTGTTAAGATTTCATTGAATCATGGTTTGATTTATTGGCTTGAATTCATTCACGTCAGTGTCTTGCTCCAAGTATACATTGCTTTGCAATCTTGTCCAGTGTCTCTGTAGCCTATGAAAGTCTACAATTTATAGTATCATCTGAGAACCCGTGTAATCAGCCTCAACTAGTAGAGCATGATACAACTAATAAGAAATGTGACAACAAAAGTGCTTTAACTATGCATTTTATTAACTGCACACATTATATAAAGTTTGAATTGCATTTTCTGCAAAAGATCGTTTAAGAAACAGGGGTTGCAGATATCGACATTACTGAAGAAAGGTGAAGCCCAGTGGCAAACTCATTTAGCTAGCATACATTTTAAATATTTTTTCAAACCCTTAAAATGTAAAATGACAGGATACATTTAAATGTTTTTTTAATCCAAACCTTTCAGGTATTACTGGACATAGTATTTAAAATATAAATATTGTTATATATAAGTATGAAAATATATTTGGATAGTGATAGTTTTAATGTAAAGAGAAATGCTATGTCTGGATCCAACAGATTTTATTTTATCATGGGAATGCTTTGAATATATTTAAACAGTTTTATCTTATTTATACAATGTTCAGGGTTTTCATTTCCTAGTTTGTTTGCTTATTTATTTATTAATGCATGTATTTGTTATTGCTATATTGTATACACTACCCAATGTGCACTCTTTATTTGTTTGTCTCATACAGTAGAACTTCTACTTCTTAGCAATAGTGAGCCTCTTAACATAAAAATATTTTATAGATACAATATTTATCTTAAGAACAGCGGTCTAAAGATCAGATGATAAAGGTCATCATAGTACTTTATTAGTTGAGTACTTAATATGAAAAGTAGAATTACAACAGGGATAATACGTACAGAGATCAATCAACCAGCATACACATTTGAAATGACTCAGGACTATCAACCATAATCCACCTCTTACCCTCCCAATCACTTACCATTAGATAAATTTACTACAACCCAATGTTATCATGCTTGCATTAATTACATGTTGTACCAATAGACTAAACAAATGGGTTCAGAAACTATCTGAATATAAAACAAAATACTGATTTAAGGAATACACTTATCACGTGACTGTCACTGATTATATGCTGGCTACCTCTTCTTATTCGCTGCTTCCTGCCTTTCACACTAAGTCCACATTCAGCACTGTGGGTAATAAAATATCTGGCCTATCGCAATAACACAATAAAATGGTAAAATTTCATACATTGTACACTGCTTTCACTGCAGTCCAGATACCGACCTTCAGAAGTACCCAATATCACATTTTAAAATAGTCTATGACAGATTATCTTCAGCTAATTAGCTTGACACTAATGTTAATAATATATCACAAATTGCAGATTTACCTTAATCTCTTTTTATGTACACAGTTTACCAATGCAGGAACTACAATAATTGTTCCATTAATAAATTCTCACAAATAACACTCCTTGATAGGAGTAATCCTTCAAAATCAAATCACACAACAACATTCACAAGCAACTCAGTCATTCGGATTTCATTCTTGGTCATAACTAGCCTATGTTTGTCTCTCTTTTCCATGAGACTGACTAGCCTATTCATCCGAATAACTAACAGTAGGCTAAATCACTAAATTCTTTGAAAGCCATCAAGGCCTCTTCCACAACACACATACACACACACACACACACACACACACACACACACACACACACACACACACACACACACACACACACACACACACACACACACACACACACACGGTGTGGCCTTCTGGAACACCTTGATAATAAAGGCCTACAGTGTGAGTGACACCAGTGTGGGTTTTAGAACTTCATCATTAGGTCATCATCTCATTTCTGTATCCTGCACATATCTGTAGACTAACAAATGGTGAGTAGCCTCACTCATGAAGTCAGTCTTCAACCATTCATCATTGCTTGCAAATGGAACCAAATACCAGCACTCTACATTATTGTTTATTTTAGACAGTCAGCCTATCCCACCTGAGCAAAAAGTCATAAAATCATACCGATCCTTTCTGACCCCTAACATTCATTTCAACAGTCTCCTACGTATACCACCACTTGTTTTTTTTGTATTGCAAAAAACAATCAACTTTATTAATCTGAACAAAAATAATAACAAACCAAACATACACATCAAATGTATTGTAACTATTAACAAAAATGTTATAAATTGTTTCAAACATTCTCTGCAAGATATTTTGTCATCATGTTGCATTAAGTGCACCTCCTTTTAACAAAGCCATTTTTTCACTGACACCTTAACCCAATATACATTTCCCAATTACCCCAATATTGCCTTCAGATATCCTCTGCTGGCGCTGTCTTACATTCTAAACTAAGTAGAAACAGAACAGCCCATGAAAGGAAAAAAACAAATCTATTACATTTCATTTTTATCTGCCAGATATCCCACAGCTGCTCAAATGAAAGCTTCTTTTCTTATATCAGTGCAATACACATTAATGTATAAACCTTTCAGTCAGAAACATATCTTCATTTGTGTACTTGCAAATATTGTCAGTACTCACCCTATCTAATACCTACCTTCTTCCATTATATAATTAGAATCAATACTGCAGTGAGGTTTATCAAGCACTTCAAACAACATTGATCAAACCCATGAAATGTACCCTATCAAGTCGCACATAATATACAGTGCTTCATGTAGACCAGCCTCCATAATAAACTGTATCTAAATATAAAGACAGTGTATAGAATAATTAGATAAAAACAAAACTTCAATAATTTAATCACAGGAAATCTTTTTGTCTGTAATGCCATCCGATAACAACTGTGTTAAAAAATAAACCCTCCCAACTCATCCCTCCTATCCACTTAGCTAACCCTTGTATTTTAGCGAACATCCAGCTCTCATCCATAGTTAGTCCATTAACAAAGCCATTCAAATGTACCCCACTTTCACCCCAATATCCAAGATGAGTTAGAATAATTGGCACCCGTTATAATATTAGGATGTCTAGACAATGCAGAGAAATGCAATTTTGTCTTCACTCCATCTTTCAACGAAACATTTATTGAAAGATAGAGTTCTTAAAAAGTGAGCAAAATCTCCATTTCAAACTTTTTTATAACAGACAAATCCCCTCTGCACCCCCTACATACCTTACCTGGTATTCTGCAATGTGACCTCAGTCAGCACTCTGCTACTGCACTCCCCCTTTGATATGCATATTATTTGAGCACTTGGATTAAAAAGTTATGTCCTAAAAAATAGTACAAATTGACAACATGCCATGTTTCCAAAATTGGACACCATAGTAAGCAGTGACAGTATGATTTAACTAAACGTTCACCTTCTATACTTCATCATCTTTTTACCATCAAAGATTTCTACCCTACAAAAATGCACATCAGTTCAATGAGGTATCTAAAAAGACAGTTTCCTTAGACCTAAAAGACTAGTAATATAATTCTCATCAATCACCGATATAACTGTACTTCCCCTATAAACATTTATAAAAAGATGTCACCTTGTAAGCATAATACATCCTGGCAAATGTCTAGTTTT